>NC_056743.1:1731685094-1731909071 GCF_019279795.1 Protopterus annectens
ATGAGTACTAATTCTGTTTATATATCTAATGTGGTAGTTTATTTTAAGCCAAAGTCTCCCTCTCCCCATTTTCTTTCCTGAACCCACAAATGAAGGAGGAAGGACACTCCATAGGTTCGATGTCCACAGAGAACCAGTCCAGAAAAACACAAGTCACAAAGGAGAAAAAAGCCCAAAAATATCTCATGACCATTGTACTAAGTCTCCAAATATCATAAAACACTATAAAAGTCAAACACCTAAAATCGAAACAGTGCTACAAAATAACCAACTAGCTCAATAACACTTTTGCCAAAGCTTCTTCAGGTTTTTTAAAAATCCATCATTTACAATGAGGTAAATACACAGAGAGAGAGAATCTCATACTGCTCATGCCAAACCTTATTGGTTAGAGTTCAGTAAGGTGACAGACAATAAAAAGATAGAAAATTAAAACTAAATTGATTATATTAGATGACATACTTATCCATTACTGAGTAATATAGTAATTGGCTTTACAACTTCTGGTTACTTTTTAGTGTAGATTTTAAGCTACCTGGATGACGTAATCCTGGTCACATGTCAGCTTCTAGAGCTGTAATCCACCTATACTCCACACACTCAGTCCTGTTCCATGTTTTCTTTATCTCTCTTACATAATGATAGGTTCATAGGTTCATAGGTTGGTACTAGGCTATCAGCCCTAGGGCCTATACAAGCCTAGCCATAACAATTCCCTGGCTATTTCTTCCCACATTATTTACTTTCCTGGACCCCTGTCTAGCAGGGCGACTGATGTGATCCCTGGGGTGAATTTCCTTTCTCCCATCCAATCGTCAAGGTTTCTCTTGAAGAGGTCCAAAGAGGCACTCTGCTTGACATGTATGGGTAATCTATTCCAGAGTCTGGGGAGTCTCTGGGTGAGGAACCTATCCCTCCAACATGTTTTGTTTATTGTGATGACAAGGTTTAGATCCCTGGAGCGTGTAACTCTGAGGGATTGGGATTTCTTTAAGTGAAGCATGTCCAACAGCTCTGGATTTGACATGGCCTTGTATGTTAAGCAGAGATCGCCTCTGAGTAGACGATATGCGACAGAGTATAGCTGGAGTTTTTTAAGGCGGTCAGCGAAGGGCATCTGCTTTAGGCCTGTGATTTTTTTAGTGAGGTATTTCTGAGGCCTTTCCAGTTGTTGCAGATGTCTTGAGAGGTACATACCAAATGGGGCATTGTATTCTATAATGGGTCTAATGAGAGATGAGTACAGTGGGACAATGACCTCCTTTTTTTCTGGATGAAAAGCCCTTCGTGATGAGGTTTGCCACATAGAAGGATTTCCTGACTGTTGTGGCGATGTGGTTATCGAAGGTGAGACCACTGTCCACCTGTGTCCCTAAGTCTCTTATCACACTTTCTGTGTTTAGTGTACTGCCACCTATATGGTAATTCATGGACACATGTTTTTTTCCCAAAGGGGATAACAAAACATTTCTTGGCATTGAGCTTGAGCCCATGGCTCTGGCACCAAGCATCTGTTTCTGTAAGGCCCTTTTGTAGAGTATCCACATCATTTGGGGATTCAATAATGGCTCCCAGTTTGCAGTCATCTGCAAACTTTGTTAGCCAGAGTCCCTTAGTGTTGACCTGTACTTCAGAGAAGTAGATGCCAAACAAGAGCGGCCCCAGGACTGAACCCTGAGGTACTCCACTTGTCACTTGTCTGGAGATGGATTTGGAGACAGCTACTTTTACAGTATGGGTTCTATCAGTAAGCCATTTAGCAACCCATTGGGTGACATAGGGATTAATGCCCAACTTAGTAAGTTTATCTATGATTCCAGAGTGGGGGATGGTGTCAAAGACCTTGGCAAGGTCTAGATAGGCTGTGTGGACCACCTTACCCTTGTCCATGGCTCTGGAGACTGATTCAAAGAAGTCAATCAGGTTCAGGAGACAAGATTGGCCCTTCACTAACCCAAACTAGGTGGGGTCCAGTGTTTGAAGGTTGCCAATGTCTTTGTTTATGAGTTCCATGATAATATGCTCCATGGCCTTGCAGATAAGGCTTGTCAGACTGATGGGATGGTAGTTTCCGGGATCCAAGGTGGATCCCCCCTTCTGGATTGGGATAACTGTAGCTCTGCGCCACTCAGTGGGCACGAAACCTGAGGTGAGGCTATGATTAAACATGACACTTAGGTGAGGTGCCAGTTCATATTGTAGTTCATGTAGTACACAGCCCGGGATGTCATCTGGTCCCATGGATGCTGTATTCTTGGCTTTAGAGAGTGCGTTTTGTACCTGTGTGGCCGTTATTACTGGAATTTGGCAATCTTCCGGTATTGAGATGGGCCATTTAGGGGTGAGTGGGGTGAAGTTGGCACTGAATCGATCTGCCAGGATATTGGCAATATCCTTCGGATCAGTATATTTAATGCCATTCTGTTTTAGCTCAGAGCAGATCTGAGCATTGCCATTTAGATTCTTGACATAATTATAGAATGCTTTGTGGTTGTCTTTGGAATCTTTGGCAATTTTATTTTCGTAACTAGCTTTGGAGGATTTTATGAGGCATCTCAGTTTCTTACTGAGGCTAGTAAGGGAGTTTTTTGCATCCTGGGATTTTTCCCTTTTCTGCAAAAGTTTCTTCCTTTTGTTGTAAAGTTTGTTTATGGCAGGGGACCACCAGATTGGCTTACTTTTTTTGGATGAGAGCATTTTGGTTCTATTTGGGATGGCACGATTCATGCATGAGTGGATGTGCTCGTACAGTGCCATAGTGCAGGATTCAGCAGTTGAACTTTCAGTTCCCATCTGCATGGGTGTCATGAAGTTTGTCACTTCTGACTTGAGTAGCATGAAGTTGGCTTTGGAGAAGTTTTTATGGTGGTTTCTTTACTGGGGGTGGGGTGGGATATGGATGTTAAGGGTGATTAGCTTATGGTCAGACCTGACTAACGAGGGGGTGACCATAGGTATTGAGCATTGATTTCATGTTGGTAATGACCAGGTCTAGGATATTGGAGCCCCTGGTGGGACTATGGATTAGTTGATCCAGGGCGTTGGAATTTATGAATTCCAAGAACCGTTACGCAAAGGTGTTGGGACATGAGTAGTTTTCCCAGTTAATGGCAGGGTAGTTAAAATCACCCAGTATTAGGGTGTTTGGTTCTATCTTAATATTTTCCAGTATGTTTAGAAAGGTGTAGTGAGAATCTTGGGGTATGGTGGGGGATCTGTAGCAAGCTACAATTTGGATTGCAGTCTTACCTAGTGTTAGTTGCACTTGGAGAATTTCAGACACATTGTGTTGGCCAACTAGCCCGGTGGTGTGAATATCCTTGGTGAATATTGACACTCCTCCATCTTTAGTGTTTTGGTCCTGGCTTGGTGGCCGAAAAGTGTGGTAAGAGTTGTAGCCTGGTATTGCAGGGGTGCTCTCTGGAGCCTTGAACCAGGTCTCAGTTACTGCACAGATATCATTTTAAGTCCTATTAACTTAAAAGACATGTTTAGAATCTGACTCCAATATGTGTTTAGATAATGCTTTGGTGTTTATTTTGTATTTTATGTTAGAAAGATGCTCATAGATATGCTCCTTGAGTTTTCTATTTCTCTTTCCCACATTAAATCCAGAGCACACTTGACAAAGAGCTACATATCTTATATTGGTAGAGTAACAGTCTACATAACCATTACATTTATATACTTTACCAGTAATTTTACACATCCAGTTATGTTACCAGTAAGTGGACATGTAAAATTAATAAGGCATAAAATCATTTTTTTCAGCATTTACACTTTCCACATGCAAAATCTCTTTTCCTCTGACTAAATCTATTGTTGATTGTAGTGTTCTGCTGCTAATAACATAATAATTTGGTTTAATTAATGTCCTCCTTTATATGCAAAAGGAGGACATTGTTCAGTAATTTCTTCCGGCGAATACAATAATTGTAGAATTTGGCGATGTATGATCCTTTGTATATATATATATATATATATATATATATATATATATATATATATATATATATATATATATATATATATATACTATGTTGTTGTAAATCTTAACCTAAAATGATTAGACTCTCTATCTGTTAAGGAAAAAAGGGCTTAGCCTCAGAGGTCTGTGCACCTATGGACATCAGGCATTCATTCTCTAGCTGAATGTAGTCATATCCACTCTCAGAAAATTCATGTACCAAACGATCTAAGTGTTCATATACTTGTTCATCATTGTTAAGTAATGCAGAATAGTTTATCATCTGTCCCTTGACAATATTTTTAAAAATGTGGAGATGCATACTAGTCCGATGTAGAAGTATATTCACACGTTGTTCTTTCCTAAATACACTCCTGCATAATTTACCATCTTGCAGATTTCATATCCTGATATCCAGAAAGCTGATATTACTAATAGAGTAGGATATTTTGAATTTTAATAAAAATGAGTGGTACTGCTTAATTATTTTACAGTTTTACACAAATCATATGTATTAGAACCCCACAACACAAAAATAGATAGACAAATCTTTTAGAAAAAGCAACTACTATGAAGAATGTTGTCCTTGTTAGAAACATTGTTGCCTTCCCATGCTGCTAGTAGCAAGTGAAAGCGTATGTGAGATAGCAGGTTATTTTGTATCACTATTCAGCATTAAACTGACTGAATTTCATGCTGTTTGGATCCTTAATACCTCAGATTTCAGATTTGTTTTGGTTTCTTCTCCTTGGTGACTTCACCTCTTTATAGAGAAGAATGCAAGGCCTGTGCACTGAGCAGCATTTCACTCCCACAAACAATGATGCCTGGATTCAAGGGTAACATATTTGGCTTCACTAACTGGTTAGAAAATTGGTTTCATTTCAGTGGACTTCAGTATGTTTATCTGCATAGTATGAAATAGTCATGAGAAAAAGACCCCGACCCACTTTGCCAGGGATATCCAACAACCTTCTATTTGTCTTGCTAACATAAAATGCAATGCAAAACTTACAAAGAGCAAATATGCACAGACACTCCCCTGCAGGAGCAAATGGATCTTAATGCATGACATGCATTGTGTGTGGGAGTAGAGGGAGCATTATCTCTACAAGGGAACCATGTGTCTGTAATTCCGCACTGGCTAAAACATTTCATTACTCCATAGTGCCTATCTAAGGCACAGAAGACATATGGCAGACATCCCAATATAGCAAATTTGAATTTGGATAATATCTCAGTAGCACTGTGGAATGCTAAGAGACTAAACAACAAAATCTCCAAACTTTAGACCTTCCAGACTCTTCAAGACATCAACATTTGTGTAGTTGCAGAAACATGTTTCCAATGTAGAGATAATGCTCCCGCATCTTCAGGTAGCATTTCCAATCATGCATCAACATTCTAGATGCAGTAGGTGAACTGGAGATCATCTGAACTGCATGAAGGTGTACATGGTATGGCACGGCATGAGTGCACATGTGTGTGTGTGAAACATGTAACTGACCTCCTATACAGGATTTGGTTGACTGCATTGTATCGTCTCTGCTAATAAGTTATCAGTTTAAGTGGAAATGAATGGAGGAAGAAATAAATAAATGCAAGCAGCTGATTACATTTATTGCAGTTGTACAAAAATTACAGAATTATATGGCTTTGTCCTTGAGGAAGTGGCCTGCTTTTACAACTACAATAATGCCCTTGCCAACACACCCAGAAGTGGCCACAGCATTGAAATTATCCTTTCCAGACTTTGACTGGAATCCTTGCTGACATGTGCATGTGTAACTTCCTTCTGTGTTGATACATACTGAAAAATCACCACAGATTCCTGTTGTATTACACTCATTAACATCTGCATTTTGAAGAAAAAAAATCACTGTCTATAAAACATGAAAATTGAAAATTAAAATGTTTCTCACCAAGACATTTTAAGTTATTATGGCAATACTTTACAGCGAAAGAAAAAAAAAAAAAAACTTTACCATACTTTTCAATCAACAAAAGGTATTTGATTTTACACTACAGAAACAGAACATGTTTTTTTATCATACCTAGTGCCCATTAGGCACCTTCCTCTCTATCTTTTTCCCAAAAATGCTCTTGGTTATTGCACTACACATCCCCCATTGAAGGTCTCAGATTCTCCACTAAAATATAATTGTAGATCACTAGAGCTGGCATGGTCATGTTGAGTGAATATTTCCTCTTGATTTACATGTTCATAAGTGAATACAAGGCTAAATGATCTGAAGAACCATTTTAAGCCTAGTTTAGAACCTAAGGTCAGAATCAAACCCTACACTTTGTGTCTGTGAGGTAAAGACCTTAACCTCATTATGCCAAACCTATCCCTGCAGCAGCCTAGCATGCCTCAATAATGTCTGAATGTTTTTTGTACATCTCACATATGGCTAATCTGCAATGCACAGTTTGGACAGCATGCATGTCTCTGTGCATAGCTGGTACATACTGCCTACTGAGATACACAAACGCTTTCATGACATTCATGCAGAAAGTAAGACTGCATGCACACTCTCACACAGCACAGACACCAAAGGAGGGTTGAGCCAATATCAGTATTTTTTCAAACTCCCCTGGCAGCTCCTCCACTCTCCTGACTGCTATTTGAATCTAAGTATTTAGGTCATACTTTGGGCTTTATCTCTCTGTCCTACAGAGGTATGACAAAAAGTAGATTTGTATTTATATATATATATATATATATATATATATATATATATGTATATATATATATATATATATATATATATATATATATAAATATAAATAGATAGAAAAAGAGAGATGCAACTTAATAGCAAAGGGGCTGTGTTCCTTTTCAAGCATTGCAGCAGTTATACACAAGGCATAAGACACTACATATCAAAAATCAGAGATGCCTGAACACATTGAAGTTCATATAAAATAGCTACAAATATGAAAAACAAAAAAAAACTATTACAGTTATAAACTTATTATGTCCACAATGCATGTCCAAATGCTGTATGGCCAAAAGCACAAATGGCAAATCAATAGGTGAATGACAAAATGAACATGAAATACAGGGAAAAATAGGCTGACATAAATCAAATCAATTAAGTTGCTGATTTTCACAGCTGAATTTGAATAACCAAATGTTTATGTTGGGGGAAATGCTTTGCACCCTCATGTGATGGAAGCAGAAATTGTCCTCCAGATTCCAAGAATTTTTTTTCCAGCCCTTAGGTCAAATGAATGTGAAAAATGTTCACAATTTTAGAGTTGCAGAAAAAGAATATTTTGTACCCTTCCCTGAGGCTATGTGTCTTTAGGCCTAAAATGTATAAGGAATTGCTCAGGGAATGATGCTCTGACCTCTTCAAGAACAGTATCTGAGTTACAAGTTGTTATGATGGCTCAACCCTACCTTATTTTCCACAGGAACAGGGTTTCATGAGTACTAATTCTTGTAATATATCTAATGTGGTATCAGAGTTTATTTTAAGCCAAACTGTTTATCTCCACATTTGCTTTCCTGACTCCAAAAATGAAGGAGAAAGGATATGCCATTCATTCGGTGTCCATAGACAAGTTAGTCCAGAAAAACTCAAATCTCAAAGGAGAAGAAAGCCCAAAAAAAGGCAAATGTATTAAGACTCCAAATACCATGAAACACTATAAAATTCAATCAGCTTAATTAGAAACTGTGATACAAAATAACCAACTAGCTCAAACACAATTTTGCCAAGGTTTCTTCATGTTTTTTAAAAATGTATCATTCACAGAGAGATAAATACACACAGAGAGAAAATCACATACTGCTCCAGTGTCATACCTTATTGTTTAGAGTTCATTAAGCTGATATACAATAAAAAAATAGAAAATTAAAACTTGATTATATTTGATAACATACATATCCAATACTGAGTAATATATTCATTGATTGTTCATATATAAAGCCATTTTACAACTGCTGCTAACTTTTAGTGTAGGTTTTAAGCTAGCTGGATGATGTAATCCTGGTCACATGTCAGCTTTTAGAGCTGTAATCCACCTATACTCCACACATGCACTCCAGTTCCATGTTTTCTTTATCTCTCTTACATAACAATACCAATTTAAGTCCTATTAACTTAAAAGACATGTTTAAATCTGACTCCAATATGTGTTTGGGTAATGCACTGGTGTTTACTTGGCATTTTATGTTTGAAAGATGCGCATAGATATGCTCCTTGAGTTTTCACTTTCTCTTGGCCACATTAAATGCAGAGCACACGTGACAAAGCGCTACATATCCCATATTAGAAGAGTGACAGTCTACATACCTGTTATATTTATATACTTTACCAGTAAATGGACGTGCAAAATTATTAGGGCATAAAACACATTTTTTAACATTTGCACTTTCTACATTCATTTCCTTTCTTCTGAATAAATCTCTTGTTGATTGTAGATTTCTACTCCTAATAACATAATAATTTGTTTAATTAATGTTCTCCTTCATACACAAAACCAGGACATTCTTCAATAATGTCTTCTGACGAATGCAATAATTGTAGAATTTGGCAGTGTATGATCTGCAGTGTGTATACATATATATATATATATATATATATATATATATATATATATATATATATATAGATATATATATAGATATATAAAATGTGTTGTTGTAAATCTTAACCTAAAATGATTAGACTCTCTGTTAAGGAAAAAAAGGGCTTAGGCTCAGACGTCTGTGCACCTATGGACTCCAGGCATTCATTCTCTGTCTGAGTGTAGTCATATCCACTCTCAGAAAATTCATGTACCAAATGGTATTATTGTTCAAATACTTGTTCATCACTGGTAAGTAATGTACAATAGCATATTATCTATCCATTGCCAATATTTTTCAAAACGTGGAGATGCATACTAGTCCAATGTAGAAGTATATTCACACTTGTCTCTTTCCTAAATACACTCCTGCATAATTTTCCATCTCGCAAATCTCATATTCTGATATCTAGAAAGCTAATATTAATAACAGAGTAGGATATTTTGAATTAAAAAAATGAGTAGTACTGCTTAATTATTTTACAATTTTGCACAATCCATCTGTATTAGAACCCCACAACAGAAAAATATATGCAACAAATCTTTTAGAAAAAGAAACTACTATGAAGAATGTTGTCCTTGTTAGAAACATTGTTGTATTCCCATAATGCTAGTAACAAGTGAAAGCTTATGTGAGATAGCAGGTTATTTGTATCACTGTTTACCATTAAGCTGGTTGAATTTTATGGTGTTTGGATCCTTAACACATCAGTCTTCAGATTTGTTATGGCTTTCTTCTCTTGGTGACTTCACCTCTTTCTACATAAGAATGCAAGGTCTTTGCACTGAGCAGCATTTCAATCCCACAAAGAATGATGCCTGATTTCAAGGGTAACATATTTGGCTTACCAAATTGGCTAGAAAATTGGGGTTTGTTTAGTGGACTTCAGTATGTTTATCTGCATAGTATGAAATAGTCATGAGAAAAAGACCCCTACCCACTTTGCCAGGGATATCCAACAATCTTCTATTTGTCTTGTCCACATAAAATGCAGTGTGCACTATACAAAGAGCAAGTATGCATAGACACTCCCCTGCGGGAGCAAATGGATCTTAATGCATGACATGCATTGTGTGTGGGAGTAGCTGGAGTGTTATCTCTACAAGGGAATTATGTCCACTATACTACAACCTTATGATTTTATCACCAAAACCTGATCACCGTTCAAAAACCCAAGCGCCCAGCTGGTCAGCTTCTCTTATCCTTTATCCTAGCTAAAAAATGTAATGCCCTGCCCTCTACACTAAGGACCTGTAACAACCTTAATAACTTTAAAATCCAACTTAATTCCTACCTCTATCTAAACAGGAAATGCAACTGCCCTCATCAGCCCATACCTCTAAAGCTCTCTTCTTCCTTCACTCTGGGCTAACCTCATTACCTTCCTAACTTCACTCTTAAATGTAGACAGCATAGCTAACTAAATAGTAAAATGTAGTTTTTATGCTATATGCCTGTTTTTTTTTTTTTTTTTTTCCTCCTGAACAAAATAGAAATTGTTTGTGCTTATTCTTTTTTGTAGCAACTTGTTGTTTGTAATGCATACTGTCTTTGAATTTCATGTAAATAAACTTTGTTTCTGTGGAGCTTTTCTCCCCGGGCCACCACTGAAAATGGGCCCCCAAGCCCAGTGGACCTCCCCGGTAATCAAACTGGGATAAATAAATAATGTGGATGTAATTCCATACTGGCTAAAACATTTCCTTCCTCTGTTGTGCCTTTCTATGGCACAGAAGTCATATGACAGATGTCCCAATGTAGCAAACTGGAATTTGAGTAATATCTCAGTAGT
This sequence comes from Protopterus annectens, assembly GCF_019279795.1. Taxonomy (NCBI): domain Eukaryota; kingdom Metazoa; phylum Chordata; order Ceratodontiformes; family Protopteridae; genus Protopterus; species Protopterus annectens. Next base: position 1,731,695,436 of record NC_056743.1, read on the forward strand.
ACTGTGGAATGCCAGGAGAATAAACAACAACATCTCCTAACTTTAGACCTTCCAGACTGTTCAAGACATCAACGTTTGTGCAGTTACGGAAACATGTTTCCTTTGTGGAGGTAATGCACCCTCTGCTCCAGGTAGCAATGCCAATCATACATCAACATCCTAGATGCAGCAGGTGAACTGGAGATCCTCTGAACTGCCTGAAGGTGTGTATGGTATGGGACAGCATGAGTGCACATGTGTGTGTGAGACATGTAACTGACATCATATACAGGATTATGTTTTACTGCATTGTATCATCTCTATGCCAATGAGGTCTCAGTTTAAGTAAAAATGAGTGGATGAAGACATAAATAATACAAGCAGCTGATTACATTTGTTGTAGGTGTACAAAATTGCAGAATTATAAAGCTTTGTCCTTGAGAAAGTGGCCTTCCTTTACAACTACAATAATGTCCTTACCTACACATCCAGAAGTGGCCACATCAGTGAAATTATCCTTTCCAGACTTTGACTGGAATCCTTGCTGACATGTGCATGTGTAACGTCCTTCTGTGTTGATACATACTGAAAAATCACCACATATTCCTTTTGTATTACACTCATCAACATCTGCATTTTGAAGAAATAAAAATCACAGTCTATAAAACATGAAAATGAAAATATTTCTCACCAAGACATTTTAAGTTATTATGGCAATACTTTACACCAAAAGAAAAAAAAAATTACCATACTTTTCAATCAACAAAAGGTATTTGATTTTACACCATAGAAACAGAGCATGTTTTTATCATACCTAGTGACCATTAAGCACCTTCCTCTCTATCTTTTCCCAAAAATGCTATTGGTTATTGTACTACACATCCCCCATTGGAGGTCTCAAATTCTCCACTAAAATATAACTTAATTGTAGGTCACTAGAGCTGGCATGGTCATGTTGAGTGAATATTTCCTCTTGATTTACATGTTCATAAGTGAATACAAGGCTAAATGATCTGACAAACCATTTTAAGCCTAGTTTAAAACCTAAGGTCAGAATCAAACCCTACACTTTGTGTCTGTGAGGTAAAGACCTTAACCTCATTATGCCAAACCTATCCCTGCAGCAGCCTCGCATGCCTCAATAATGTCTGAATGTTTTTTGTACATCTCACATATGGCTAATCTCCAATGCACAGTTTGGACAGCATGCATGTCTCTGTGCATAGCTGGTACATACTGCCTACTGAGATACACAAACGCTTTCATGACATTCATGCAGAAAGTAAGACTGCATGCACACTCACACAGACACAGACACCAAAGGAGGGTTGAGCCAATATCAGTCATTTATTCAAACTCCCCTGGCAGCTCCTCCACTCTCCTGACTGCTACTTGAATCTAGGTATTTAGATCATACTTTAAGTGTTATCCCTCTATCCTACAGAGGTATGACAAAAAGTAGATTTCAATTTATATATATATATATATATATATATATATATATATATATATATATATATATATATATATATAAATAGAAAGAAAAAGAGAGATACAACTTAATAGCAAAGGGGCTGTGTTCCTTTTCAAGCATTGCAGCAGTTATACACAAGGCATAAGACACTGCATATCAAAAATCAGAAATGCTTGAACACGTTGAAGTTCATATAAAATAGCTACAAATATGAAAAACAAAAAAAAAACTTGTACAATTATAAACTTATTATGTCCACACTGCATGTCCAAATGCTGTATGGCCAAAAGCACAAATGGCAAATCAATAGGTGAATGACACAATGAACAAGAAATACAGGGAAAAATAGGCTGACATAAATCAAATCAATTAACTTGATGCCTTTTCACAGCTGAATTTGAATAACCAAATGTTTATGTTGGGGGAAATGCTTTGCACCCTCATGCGATGGAAGCAGAAATTGTCCTCCGGATTCCAAGAATTTTTTTCCAGCCCTTAGGTCAAATGAATGTGAAAAAGGTTCACAATTTTAGAGTTGCAGAAAAAGAATATTTTGCACCCTTCCCTGAGGCTATGTGTCTTTAAGCATAAAATGTATAAGGAATTGCTCTGGGAATGTTGCTCTAACCTCTTCAAGAACAGTATCTGAGTTGCAAGTTGTTATGATGAGTCAACCCTACCTTATTTTCCACAGGAACAGGGTTTCATGAGTACTAATTCTTGTTATATGTCTAATGTGGTATCAGAATTTATTTTAAGCCAAACTGTTTATCTCCACATTTGCTTTCCTGACTACAAAAATGAAGATGAAAGGATATGCCATTCATTATATGTCCATAGACAAGTCAGTCCAGAAAAACTCAAATCACAAAGGAGAAGAAAGCCCAAAAAAAGACAAATGTATTAAGACTCCAAATACCATGAAACACTATAAAACTCAATCAGCTTAATTAGAAACTGTGATACAAAATAACCAACTAGCTCAAACACAATTTTGCCAAGGTTTCTTCAGGTTTTTTAAAAATGTATCATTCACAGAGAGGTAAATACACACAGAGAGAAAATCACATACTGTTCCAGTGTCATACCTTATTGTTTAGAGTTCATTAAGCAGATATTCAATAAAAAATAGAAAATTAAAACTTGATTATATTTGATTACATACATATCCAATACTGAGTAATATATTCATTGATTGTTCATATATAAAGCCATTTTACAACTGCTGCTAACTTTTAGTGTAGGTTTTAAGCTAACTGGATGACGTAATCCTGGTCACACGTCAGCTTTTAGAGCTGTAATCCACCTATACTCCACACATTCACTCCTGTTCCATGTTTTCTTTATCTCTCTTACATAACAATACCAATTTAAGTCCTATTAACTTAAAAGACATTTAGAATCTGACTCCAATATGTGTTTGGATAATGCACTGGTGTTTATTTGGCATTTTATGTTTGAAAGATGCGCATATATATGCTCCTTGAGTTTTCAATTTCTCTTGGTCACATTAAATGCAGAGCACACGTGACAAAGTGCTACATATCCCATATTAGAAGAGTGACAGTATACATACCTGTCATATTTATATACTTTACCAGTAAATGGACGTGCAAAATTATTAGGGCATAAAACACATTTTTTAGCATTTGCACTTTCCACATACATTTCCTTTCCTCTGAATAAATCTCTTGTTGATTGTAGATTTCTACTCCTAATAACATAATCATTTGTTTAATTAATGTTCTCCTTCATACACAAAACCAGGACATTCTTCAATAATTTCTTCTGGCGAATGCAATAATTGTAGAATTTGGCAGTGTATGATCCGCAGTGTGTGTGTGTATATATATATATATATATATATATATATATATATATATATATATATATATATATATACATAATGTGTTGTTGTAAATCTTAACCTAAAATGATTAGACTCTCTGTTTAGGAAAAAAGGGCTTAGGCTCAAAGGTCTGTGCACCTATGGACTCCAGGCATTCATTCTCTGTCTGAGTGTAGTCATATCCACTGTCAGAAAGTTCATGTACCAAATGATGTAATTGTTCAAATACTTGTACATCATTGGTAAGTAATGTACAATAGTATATTATCTGTCCATTGCAAATATTTTTCAAAATGTGGAGATGCATACTAGTCCAATATAGAAGTATATTCGCACTTGTCTCTTTCCTAAATAGACTCCTGCATAATTTGCCATCTCACAAATTTCATATTCTGATATCAAGAAAGCTAATATTACCAATAGAGTAGGATATTTTGAATTAAAAAAATGTGTAGTACTGCTTGATTATTTTACAATTTTGCACAAACCATCTGTATTAGAACCCCAGAACAGAAAAATATATACAAGTCTTTTAGAAAAAGAAACTACTATGAAGAATGTTGTCCTTGTTAGAAACATTGTTGCCTTCCCATGTAGCTAGTAGCAAGTGAAAGTGTATGTTAGGTAGCAGGTTATTTTGTATCACTGTTTACCATTAAGCTGATTGAATTTTATGCTGTTTGGATCCTTAACACATCAGTCTTCAGATTTGTTATGGCTTTCTTCTCTTGGTGACTTCACCTCTTTCTACATAAGAATGCAAGGTCTTTGCACTGAGCAGCATTTCAATCCCACAAAGAATGATGCCTGATTTCAAGGATAACATATCTGGCTTCCCAAATTGGCTAGAAATTTGGTGTCTGTTTAGTGGACTTCAGTATGTTTATCTGCATAGTATCAAATAGTCATGAGAAAAAGACCCCGACCCACTTTGCCAGGGATATCCAACAATCTTCTATTTGTCTTGTCCACATAAAATGCAGTGTGCACTATACAAAGAGCAAGTATGCATAGACACTCCCCTGCAGGAGGAAATGGATCTTAATGCATGACATGCATTGTGTGTGGGAGTAGATGGAGTATTATCGCTACAAGGGAATTATGTCCAATATACTACAACCTTATACTCCCCTTAGATCCCTTAGATTTTCTCACCAAAACCTGATCACCGTTCAAAAACCCAAGCGCCCAGCAGGTCAGCTTCTCTTATCCTTTATCCTAGCTAAAAAATGTAATGCCCTGTCCTCTACACTAAGGACCTGTAACAACCGTAATAACTTTAAAACCCAACTTCATTCCTACCTCTATCTAAACAGGAAATGCAACTGCACTCTTCAGCCCATACCTCTAAAGCTGTCTTCCCCCTTCACTCCAGGCTAGCCTCATTACCTTCCTAACCTCACTCTTAAATGTACACAGCATAGGTAACTAAATAGTAAAATGTAGTTTTTATGCTATATGCCTGTTTTTATTTTCCTCCTGAACAAAATAGAAATTGTTTGTGTTTATTCTTTTTTGTAGCAACCTGTTTATTGTAATGCATACTGTCTTTGAATTTCATGTAAATAAACTTTGTTTCTGTGGAGCTTTTCTCCCCGGGCCTCCACTGAAAATGGGCCCCCAAGCCCAGCGGACCTCCCCGGTAATCAAACTGGGATAAATAAATAATGTGTCTGCAATTCCATACTGGCTGAAACATTTCCTTCCTCTGTTGTGCCTTTTTATGGCACAGAAGTCATAGGACAGATGTCCCAATGTAGCAAACTGGAATTTGGATAATATCTCAGTAGTACTGTGGAATGCCAGGAGAATAAACAACAAAATCTCCAAACTTTAATCCTTCCAGACTGTTCAAGACATCAACGTTTGTGCAGTTACGGAAACATGTTTCCTTTGTGGAGGTAATGCACCCTCTGCTCTAGGTAGCAATGCCAATCATACATCAACATCCTAGATGCAGCAGGTGAACTGGAGATCCCCTGAAATGCCTGAAGGTGTGTATGGTATGGGACAGCATGAGTGCACATATGTGTGTGAGACATGTAACTGACATCATATACAGGATTATGTTTTACTGCATTGCATCATCTTTATGCCAATGAGGTCTCAGTTTAAGTAAAAATGAGTGGATGAAGACATAAATAATGCAAGCAGATGATTACATTTGTTGTAATTGTACAAAATTGCAGAATTATAAAGCTTTGTCCTTCTGGAAGTGGCCTGCCTTTACAACTACAATAATGTCCTTACCTACACATCCAGAAGTGGCCACATCAGTGAAATTATCCTTTCCAGACTTCGACTGGAATCCTTGCTGACATGTGCATGTGTAACTTCCTTCTGTGTTGATACATACTGAAAAATTACCACAGATTCCTGTTGTATTGCACTCATCAACATCTGTATTTTGAAGAAAAAAAATCACTGTCTATAAAACATGAACATTTAAAATGAAAATGTTTCCCATCAAGACCTCTTAAGTTATTATGGCAATATGTTACACAGAAAGAAAAAAAAACTTTACCTTACTTTTCAATCAACAAAAGGTGTTTACATTTACACCATAGAAACAGAACATTTTTTTTATCATACATAGCGATCCTTCCTCTCTATCTTTTCCCAAAAATGCTCTTGGTTATTGCACTACACATCCCCCATTGGAGGGCTCAGATTCTCCACTGAAATATAGCTTAATTGAAGGTCACTGGAGCTGGCATGGCCATGTTGAGTGAATATTTTAAGCCTAGCAAAGAATCTAAAGTCAGAATCAAACCCTACACTTTGTGTCTGTGAGGTAAAGACCTTAACCTCATTATGCCAAACCTATCCCTGCAGCAGCCTAGCATGCCTCAATAATGTCTGAATGTTTTTTGTACATCTCACATATGGCTAATTTGCAATGCACGGTTTGGACAGCATGCATGTCTCTGTGCATGTCTGGTACATACTGCCTACTGAGATACACAAACGCTTTCATGACATTAATGCAGAAAGTAAGACTGCATGCACACTCACACACAGACACAGACACCAAAGGAGGGTTGAGCCAATATCAGTAATTTTTTCAAACTTCCCTGGCAGCTCCTCCACTATCCTGACTGCTATTTGAATCTAGGTATTTAGGTCATACTTTAAGTGTTATCCCTCGATCCTACAGAGGTATGACAAAAAGTAGAGTTTTGTGTGTGTGTGTGTGTGTGTGTGTGTGTGTGTGTGTGCATGTGTGTGTGTGTGTGTGTGTGTGTGTGTGTGTGTGTGTGTGTGTGTGTGTGTGTACATATATTTATATATATATATATATATATATATATATATAGATATATATATATATATATATATATATATATATATATATATATATAAATATAAATAGAGAGAAAAAGAGAGATACAACTTAATAGCAAAGGGACTGTGTTCCTTTTCAAGCATTGCAGCAGTTATACACAAAGCATAAAACACTACATATCAAAAATCAGAGATGCTTGAACACTTTAACGTTCATATAAAATAGATACAAATATGAAAAACAAAAGAACTCGTACAATTATAAACTTATTATGTCCACACTGCATGTCCAAATGCTGTATGGCCAAAAGCAAAAATGGGAAGTCAATAAGTGAATGAAAAAATTAAACAAGAAATACAGGAAAAAATAGGCTGAAATAATTAAAATCAATTAACTTGCTGCTTTTTTACAGCTGAATTTAATAACTAAATGTTTATACTGTGGGAAATGCTTTGCACCCCTGTGTGATGGAAGGAGAATGTGTCCTCACGATTCCAACAATTATAATTCCAACCCCTAGGTCAAACAAATGTGAAAAAGGTTCACAAATTTAGAGTTGCACAAAAAAAATATTTTGCACCCTTCCCTGAGGCTGTGTGACTTTAAACATAAAATGTATAACGAATTGCTCAGGGAATGTTGCTCTGACCTCATCAAGTACAGTATCTGAGTTACAAGTTGTTATGATGAGTCAGGGTTTCATGAGAACTAATTCTTGTAATATATCTAATGTGGAATCAGAGTTTATTTTAAGTCAAACTGTTTATCTCCACATTTTCTTTCCACACCCCAAAATGAAGGAGAAAGGATATGCCATACATTCGATGTCCATAGACAAGTCAGTCCAGAAAAACTGAAGTCACAAAGGAGAAGAAAGCACTAAAAAAAGACAAATGTATTAATACTCCAAATACCATGAAACAGTATAAGATTCAGTCAGCTTAATTAGAAACAGTGATACAAAATAACCAGCTAGCTCAAACACGCTTTTGCCAAAGCTTTGTCAGGTTATTTTAAATATTCATCATTCACAGAGAAGTAAATACACACAGAGAGAAAATCACATACTGCTCAAGTGTCAAACCTTACTGGTTAGACTTCAATAAGCTGATATACAATAAAAAGATGATTATATTAGATTACATAGATATCCAATACTGAGTGATATATTCATTGATGGGTCATATGTAAAGCCACTTTACAACTGCTGCTTACTTTTTAGTGTAGGTTTTAACTGGATGATATAATCCTGGTCACATGTCAGTTTTTAGGGGTCTATATTATAACATCGAATGCTCAAACTTTCGAATGTTATAATATTGACCCATTTCAGTCGAAGAATCATAACATCAAACACTCAGAACAGCGAGTTTTTTCACAGGGAAAAAAATTGCTGTTCCAAGAAACATACACACACACAACACAAGCATGCTAAAACAATTGCAGTCCACAAACATGAAATTAAAATCCTACATCTAACCCTACACTAAACTATACATACACTACTATCAATCAACTTACCATAACCCAAACCCTAACCCTAAAGTCCGTAACTCTCATACACTCCTCACCCGTGCCCTAAACGTAACTCACTTAACCCGCTCCCAACCCTACAGTCTGTCACTATCGCACACTCACCTCACCCGCACCCTAACTCACTTAACCTGCCCCTAACCCTAAAGTCTGTCACTACTCCACACTCACCTCACCCGTGCCCTAACCCTACACTTGTGCATAATTTGCCATCTCACAAATTTCCTATCCTGATATCCAGAAACCTAATATTACTAATGGAGTAGCACACTTTGAATTTTTTTAAAAAATGTGTGATAATGCTTAATTATTCTACAGTTACAAGCCCACAACGGAAAAACATATTCAATAAATCTTTTAGAAAAAGAAACTAATATGAAGAATGTTGTCTGTGTTAAAAACATTCTTGTCTTCCCATGCAGCTAGTAGAAAGTGAAAGCTTATGTGAGATAGCAGGTTATTTTGTGTCACTGTTCAGTATTAAACTGATTGAATTTTATGGTGTTTGGATCCTTAACACATCATTCTTCAGATTTGTTTTGAATTTTTCTCCTTGGTGACTTGACATCTTTCTGGAGAAGAATGCAAGCCCTTTGCATTAAGCAGCATTTCAGTCCCACAAAGAATGATGCCTGAATTTGAATTCAAAGATAAAATATTTGGCTTCACAAATTCCCTAGAAAATTAGTGTTAGCTTATGGGGCTTCAATATGTCTACTTGCATAGGATGAAATATTCAACAGAAAAAGACCCCTACCCACTTTGCCAGGGATATCCAGCAACCTTCTATTTATCTTGCCCACATAAAATGCAGTGCACACTTTACGAAGAGCAAGTATGGATAGACACTCCCCTGCAGGAGCACATGGATCTTAATGCATGACATGCATTCTGTGTGGGAGGAGAGGGAGTGTTGTCTCCAGAAGGGAAACATGTGTCTGTAATACCATACTAGCTAAAACATTTCCTTCCTCCATAGTGCCTTTCTTAGGCACAAAAGTCAAATGTCAGACATCCCAATATAGCAAACTTGAATTTGGGTAATACCTCAGTAGCACTGTGGAATGCCAAGAGACTAAGAAACAAAATCTCCAAACTTTATACCTTTCTGAATCTTGAAGACATCAACATGTGTGCAGTTACAGAAACACCTTTCCATTGTATAGGTAATGCTCCTGCTACTCCAGAACACAAAAGTCAATCATACATCAATATCCTACATGCAGCCGGTGAACTGGAGATCCTCTGAACTGCTTGAAGGTGTGTATGGTATGGCACAGCATGAGTGCAGATGTGTGTGTGAGACATGTAACTGACATCCTATACAGGATTTTTTTTTACTACATTGTATCATTTCTTTGCTAATAAGGTATCAGTTTAAGTGAAAATGAGTGGATGAAAAAATAAATAATGCAAGCAGCTGATTACATTTGTTGCAGTTGTACAAAATTAGATAATTATAAAGCTTTGTCCTTGAGGAAGTGGTCTTCCTTTACACCTACAATAATGTCCTTACCTACACATCCAGAAGTGGCCACAGAAGTGAAAGTATCCTTTCCAGACTTTGACTGGAATCCTTGCTGACATTGGCATGTGTAACTTCCTTCTGTGTTGATACATACTGAAAAATTACCACAGATTCCTGTTGTTTTGCACTCATCAACATCTGTATTTTGAAGAAAAAATATCACTGTCTATAAAACATGAAAATTCAAAATGAAAATGTTTCTCACCCAGACATCTTAAGTTATTATGTCAATACTTTACACAGAAAGAAAAAGAATACTTTATCAAACTCTTCAATTAACAAAAGGTGCTTGCATGTACACCAAAGAATTAGAACATGTTTTTTTAATCATGCCTGAGGACCATTAAACACCTTCCTCTTTATCTTTTTCCCAAAATACACCTGATTATTGCACTACACATCCCCCCATTGCAGTTCTCAGATTCTCCACTGAAAGATAGGCTCATAGCAGGTCACTGGAGCGGGCATGTCCATGCTGACAGAATATTTTCTCTTGATTTACATGTTCATAAGTGAACACAAGGCTAACAGTTCTGAAGAACCATTTAAAGCCAAGTGAAGAAAACAAGGTCAGATTCAAGCCCTACACTTTGTGTCTGTAAAGTAAAGACCTTAAGCCCATTATGCCAAACCTATCCCCTGCAGCTGCCTAGCATGCCTCAGTAATGTATGAAAGTTTTTTGTACAGCTCACATATGGCTAATCTGCAATGCACAGCTTGGAGAGCATGCACGTCTCTTTGCATCTCTGGTACATGCTGCCCACTGAGATACATAAACCTTTTCATGCCATTCATGCAGAAGGTAAGACTGCATGCACACTCAGACGCAGACACACACACCAAAGGAGGGATGAGCCAGTATCAGTCATTTATTCAATCTACCCTCGCAGCTCCTCCACTGTGCTGACTGCTACTTGAATCTAGGTATTTAGGTCATACTTTGTGCTTTATCCTTCTATCCTACAAAGGTATGACAAAAAGAAAAATTGTATGTGTGTGTGTGTGTGTGTGTGTGTGTGTGTGTGTGTGTGTGTAGTTAATAGCAAAGGGTCTGTGTTGCATTTCAAATATTGTAGCAGTCATACACAAGACATAAGACACTACATATAAAAAAACAGAGATCTGGAACACTTTAAAGCTGATATAAAATAGCTACAAATATGACAAACAAAAGAACTCATTCAGTTATAAACTTATGATGTTGACACTGCATGTCAACATGCTGTATGGCCAAAAGCTGAAATGCCAAATCAAATATGTGAATGACAAAATGAAACAACAAATACAGGAATAAATGGACTGAAATAATTCAAAGCAATTAACTTGATGCTTTTTCACAGCTGTATTTGAATAACCAAATGTTTATGCTGGTGGAAATGCTTTGCACCCTCATGTCACAGAAAGAGAATGTGTCCCCTGGATTCCAACAATTATATTGTCCAACCCCAAGGTCAAACAAATGTAAAAAAAGGTTCACAAATTTAGAGTTGCACAAAAGGAATATTTTGCACCCTGAGGCTAAGTGACTTTAAACATAAAATGTGTAAGGAACTGCTCATGAAATGTGGCTCTGACCTCTTCAAGAACAGTATCTGAGTTACAAGTTGTTATGATAAGTCCACCCTACCTTATTTTCCACAGGAATGGGGATTCTCACTGGTGAGATCAGATCACAAACTAATCTCGCTGGAGGTCCTCATCCCACCCCCACCTGAAATAAAAAAGACCACAGTAAAGAACTTCTCGAAAGCCGACTTCACACTTCTAAAGACTAGTGTGGTCTCCTTTAAGGCCCCCGAGCCGACGGAAAACAGTACTCAAGCCGCTGAATCACTTACAAATGCCTTCTACCAGCACCTGCAGGATTGCATGGATAAGGCAATCCCAAGCAAAACAAAGACTCTTTTTACCAAAGGCAAGCGTCCACTCTGGTGGACCCCAGCCATAAACAAACTCTACAACAAAAGGAGGAAGCTACTACAAGATAGAGCAAAATCCTTAAAAGGTAAGACACCCTTGATCACTATAAGTAAAAAACTAAGAGCTCTCATAAAATCATCCAAAGCAAATTTTGAGAGGAAAATAGCTAAAGACTCAAAAGACAATCATAAGGCCTTCTTTAGCTATGTTAGAAACCTGGGAGGAAACTCCCAGATATGCTCAGAACTAGTTCAAAATGATGTGAAGATTACTGATCCTACAGACATTGCCAACATACTGGCTGACAGGTTCAGTGCAAACTTCTCCCTCCCCCAAAGGAGAGAGATCTATACCCAGCGATTGCTGCCCCCAAACATCTCCAACGCCCAAGTGAGAACTGCTCTCTCCAAAGCAAAAACACAGCATCCATGGGACCTGATGGTGTCCCGGCTGTGTGCTCCACGAACTCAACGAGGAATTAAACCCACAGCTAGGACAGCTGTTTAATCATAGTCTTACCTCTGGATACGTACCCAGGGAGTGGCGCACTGCAACTGTGGTCCCACTTCACAAAGGCGGTGCCTCCACCAACCCTGGAAATTACCGGCCCATTAGCTTGACAAGCCTTGTCTGCAAAGCCATGGAGAGGATCATAATGGACCTCATAAATAAAGACATAGGAATTTGCAGACTTTGGATCCATCCCAGTTTGGCTTTGTCAAAGGCAGATCATGCCTTCTAAACTTGGTTGACTTTTGAAACAGTCACCAAAGCCATTGATGAGGGAAAGGCAGTCCATACAGCCTACCTCGATCTGGCAAAGGCCTTTGATACAATACCCCACTCGGGTATCATTGAAAAACTCATCAGCTTAAATGTTAACCCATACATCACAAGATGGGTTGCAAACTGGCTGAGTGACAGAACACACAGGGTCAGAGTTGCTGGCGCCATGTCAGACTCAAAGCCTGTCACAAGTGGTGTACCACAGGGCTCAGTCCTGGGCCCACTTTTGTTTGGCATCTACTTTTCAAGTACAAGCAAACACAGGAGGGTTATGGCTGACAAAGTTTGCAGATGACTGCAAACTGGCCATAGTAGAAAACACATCTGACACAGATATCCTTCAGAAGGGTCTCAGAGAAAAGGATAACTGGTGCCAGAGTCATGGCCTAAAGTTAAATGCCAAAAAATGCATAGTCATACCCTTCGGGAAAAACAAGGTTACTCCTAGCTACCAAATAGGTGGCAATCCACTGAGTACAGAAGAAGTTATCAGGGACCTGGGGACCCAGGTTGATAGTAGTCTGTCATTCGACACCCATGTAGCTAAAGTAGTTAGGAAGACCTTCTACATTGCCCACCTTATCATGAAGGGATTCTCATCTAGATCAAGGGAGGTCATAGTCTCCCTATACTCATCACTCATCAGACCAATGATTGAGTACAATGCCCCATTCGGAATGTATCTGACCCGACACTTGCAGCAGCTGGAGAGGCCACAAAAGTTCCTCACCAAAAGGATAAAGGGTCTCAAACATCTGTCCTATGCTGCCCGACTGAAAGAACTCCAGCTCTATTCAGTCGCCACCGCTTGCTCAGAGGTGACCTTTGCCTAACATACAAGGCCATGTCAAACCCAGATTTGATGAATATGCTTCACCTCAAAAATCTAGATCCGTCAGAGCCACAAGGGCGGCAGACTTAAACCTCGACACGGCTATTAATAGGATGTGCTGGAGGGATAGATTCATCACCCAAAGACTCCCTATGCTGTGGAATAAAATCCCGGTATATGTGAGGCAGAGCACCTCGCTGGCCTTGTTCAAGAGAAATCTTGACCAATGGATGGGAGATCGCAGATATACCCCAGGGATTACCTCAGTGTCACTGCTCAACAGAGGCACAGCAAAATAATGGGTATAGTTCCCCATACTAAAGGGGTGGCGTAAGCAACAAAACTATGGGCTAGGCTTGTAAATGCCCTCGGGCAGATAGCCTAGTATGAACCTATGAACCTATGAACCTATGAGTACTAATTCTGTTTATATATCTAATGTGGTAGTTTATTTTAAGCCAAAGTCTCCATCTCCCCATTTTCTTTCCTGAACCCACAAATAAAGGAGGAAGGACACTCCATAGGTTCGATGTCCACAGAGAACCCGTCCAGAAAAACTCAAGTCACAAAGGTGAAGAAAGCGCAAAAATATCTCAAGACCAATGTATTAAGACTCCAAATACCATAAAACACTATAAAATTCAATCACCATAAATCGAAACAGTGCTACAAAATAAACAACTAGCTCAATCACACTTTTTCCAAAGCTTCTTCAGGTTTTTTAAAAATTCATCATTTACAACGAGGTAAATACACAGAGAGAGAGAATCACATACTGCTCATGCCAAACCTTATTGGTTAGAGTTCAGTAAGGTGACAGACAATAAAAAGATAGAAAATTAAAACTAAATTGATTATATTAGATAACATAATTATCCATTACTGAGTAATATATTAATTGGCTTTACAACTTCTGGTTACTTTTTAGTGTAGATTTTAAGCTAACTGGATGACGTAATCCTGGTCACATGTCAGCTTCTAGAGCTGTAATCCACCTATACTCCACACACTCAGTCCTGTTCCATGTTTTCTTTATCTCTCTTACATAATGATAGGTTCATAGGTTCATAGGTTCATAGGTTGGTACTAGGCTATCAGCCCTAGGGCCTATACAAGCCTAGCCATAACAATTCCCTGGCTATTTCTTCCCACATTATTTACTTTCCTGGACCCCTGTCTAGCAGGCCGACTGATGTGATCCCTGGGGTGAATTTCCTTTCTCCCATCCAATCGTCAAGGTTCCTCTTGAAGAGGTCCAAAGATGCACTCTGCTTGACATGTATGGGCAATCTATTCCTGAGTCTGGGGAGTCTCTGGGTGAGAAACCTATCCCTCCAACATGTTTTGTTTATTGTGATGACAAGGTTTAGATTCCTGGAGCGTGTGGCTGTGAGGGATTGGGATTTCTTTAATTAAGTGTAGCATGTACAACAGCTCTGGGTTTGACATGGCCTTGTATGTTAAGCAGAGATCGCCTCTGAGTAGACGATATGCGACAGAGTATAGCTGGAGTTTTTTAAGGCGGTCAGTGAAGGGCATCTGCTTTAGGCCTGTGATTCTTTTAGTGAGGTATTTCTGAGGCCTTTCCAGTTGTTGCAGATGTCTTGAGAGGTACATACCAAATGAGGCATTGTATTCTATAATGGGTATAATGAGGGATGAGTACAGTGGGACAATGACCTCCTTTTTTCTGGATGAAAAGCCCTTCGTGATGAGGTGTGCCACATAGAAGGATTTCCTGGCTGTTGTGGCGATGTGGTTATCGAAGGTGAGACCACTGTCCACCTGTGTCCCTAAGTCTCTTATCACACTTTCTGTGTTTAGTGTACTGCCACCTATATGGTAATTCATGGATACATGTTTTTTCCCAAAGGGGATAACAAAACATTTCTTGGCATTGAGCTTGAGCCCATGGCTCTGGCACCAAGTACCAGTTTCTGTAAGGCCCTTTTGTAGAGTATCCACATCATTTGGGGATTCAATAATGGCTCCCAGTTTGCAGTCATCTGCAAACTTTGTTAGCCAGAGTCCCTTAGTGTTGACCTGTACTTCAGAGAAGTAGATGCCAAACAAGAGCGGCCCCAGGACTGAACCCTGAGGTACTCCACTTGTCACTTGTCTGGAGATGGATTTGGAGTCAGCTACTTTTACAGTGTGGGTTCTATCAGTAAGCCATTTAGCAACCCATTGGGTGACATAGGGATTAATGCCCAACTTAGTAAGTTTATCTATGATTCCAGAGTGGGGGATGGTGTCAAAGGCCTTGGCAAGGTCTAGATAGGCTGTGTGGACCACCTTACCCTTGTCCATGGCTCTGGAGACTGATTCCAAGAAGTCAATCAGGTTCAGGAGACAAGATCGGCCCTTCACAAACCCAAACTGGGTGGGGTCCAGTGTTTGAAGGTTGCCAATGTCTTTGTTTATGAGTTCCATGATAATACGCTTCATGGCCTTGCAGATAAGGCTTGTCAGACTGATGGGATGGTAGTTTCTGGGATCCAAGGTGGATCCCCCCTTGTGGATTGGGATAACTGTAGCTCTGCGCCACTCAGTGGGCACGAAACCTGAGGTGAGGCTATGATTAAACATGACACTTAGGTGAGGTGCCAGTTCATATTGTAGTTCATGTAGTACACAGCCCGGGATGTCATCTGGTCCCATGGATGCTGTATTCTTGGCTTTAGAGAGTGCGTTTTGTACCTGTGTGGCCATTATTACTGGAATTTGGCAATCTTCCGGTATTGAGATGGGCCATTTAGGGGGTGAGAGTGGGGTGAAGTTGGCACTGAATCGATCTGCCAGGATATTGGCAATATCCTTCGAATCAGTATATTTAATGCCATTCTGTTTTAGCTCAAAGCAGATCTGAGCATTGCCATTTAGATTCTTGACATAATTATAGAATGCTTTGTGGTTGTCTTTGGAATCTTTGGCAATTTTATTTTCGTAACTAGCTTTGGAGGATTTTATGAGGCATCTCAGTTTCTTACTGAGGCTAGTAAGGGAGTTTTTTGCATCCTGGGATTTTCCTCTTTTCTGCAAAAGTTTCTTCCTTTTGTTGTAAAGTTTGTTTATGGCAGGGGACCACCAGATTGGCTTCCTTTTTTTGGATGAGAGCATTTTGGTTCTATTTGGGATGGCACGATTCATGCATGAGTGGATGTGCTCGTATAGTGCCATAGTGTAGGATTCAGCAGTTGAACTTTCATTTCCTGTCTGCATGGGTGTCATGAAGTTTGTCACTTCTGACTTGAGTAGCATGAAGTTGGCTTTGGAGAAGTTTTTTATGGTGGTTTCTTTACTGGGGGTGGAGTGTGGATGTTAAGGGTGATTAGCTTATGGTCAGACCTGACTAACGAGGGGGTGACCATAGGTATGGAGCATTGATTTCCCATGTTGGTAATGACCAGGTCTAGGATATTGGAGCCCTGGTGGGACTATGGATTAGTTGATCCAGGGCGTTGGAATTTATGAATTCCAAGAACCGTTGCGCAAAGGTGTTGGGACATGAGTAGTTTTCCCAGTTAATGGCAGGGTAGTTAAAATCACCCAGTATTAGGGTGTTTGGTTCTATCTTAATATTTTCCAGTATGTTTAGAAAGGTGTAGTGAGAATCTTGGGGTATGGTGGGGGATCTGTAGCAAGCTACAATTTGGATTGCAGTGTTACCTAGTGTTAGTTGCACTTGGAGAATTTCAGACACATTGTGTTGGCCAACTAGCCCGGTGGTGTGAATATCCTTGGTGAATATTGACACTCCTCCACCTTTAGTGTTTCGGTCCTGGCTTGGTGGCCGAAAAGTGTGGTAAGAGTTGTAGCCTGGTATTACAGGGGTGCTCTCTGGAGCCTTGAACCAGGTCTCACTTACTGCACAGATATCATTTTAAGTCCTATTAACTTAAAAGTCATGTTTAGAATCTGACTACAATATGTGTTTAGATAATGCTTTGGTGTTTATTTGGCATTTTATGTTAAAAAGATGCTCGTAGATATGCTCCTTGAGTTTTCTATTTCTCTTGCCCACATTAAATCCAGAGCACACTTGACAAAGAGCTACATATCCTATTTTGGTAGAGTAACAGTCTACATAACCGTTACATTTATATAGTTTACCAGTAATTTTACACATCCAGTTATGTTACCAGTAAGTGGACATGTAAAATTAATAAGGCATAAAATCATTTTTTTCAGCATTTACACTTTTCACATGCAAAAATTATTTTCCTCTGCCTAATTCTATTGTTGATTGCAGTGTTCTGCTGCTAATAACATAATAATTGGTTTAATTAATGTCCTCCTTTATACTCAAAAAGAGGACCATTCTTCAATAATTTCTGCCGGCGAATACAAATATATATATATATATATATATATATATATATATATATATATATATATATATATATATTATGTTGTTGTAAATCTTAACCTAAAATGATTAGACTCTCTATCTGCTAAGGAAAAAAGGGCTTAGCCTCAGAGGTCTGTGCACCTATGGACATCAGGTATTCATTCTCTAGCTGAGTGTAGTCGTATCCACTCTCAGAAAATTCATGTACCAAACGATCTAATTGTAAAGATACTTGTTCATCATTGGTAATTAATGTAGAATAGTGTATCATCTGTCCATTGACAATTATTTTAAAAACGTGGAGATGCATACTAGTCTAATATAGAAGTATATTCACACTTGTCTCTTTCCTAAATACACTAGTGCATAATTTGCCATCTCACAAATTTCATATCCTGATATACAGAAAGTTAATGTTACTAATAAAGTAGGATATTTTGAATTTTAATAAAAATGAGTGGTACTGCTTAATTATTTCACAATTTTACACAAATCATATGTATTAGAACCCCACAACACAAAAATAGATAGACAAATAACTATGGGCTCGGCTTATAAAATGCCCTTGGGCAGATAGCCTAGTACGAACCTATGAACCTATGAACCTATTAGAACCCCACAACACAAAAATAGATAGACAAATCTTTTAGAAAAAGCAACTGCTATGAAGAATGTTGTCCTTGTTAGAAACATCATTGCCTTCCCATGCATCTAGTAGCAAGTGAAAGCTTATGTGAGATAGCAGGTTATTTTGTATTACTATTCAGCATTAAGCTGATTGAATTATATGCTGTTTGCATCCTTAATACATCAGTCTTCAGATTTGTTTTGAGCAACATTTCACTCTCACTAAGAATGATGCCTGAATTCAAGGGTAACATATTTGGCTTCACAAATTGGTTAGAAAATTGGTGTCAGTTTAGTGGACTTCAGTATGTTTGTTTGCATAGTATGAAATGGTCAACAGAAAAAGACCCCTACACACTTTGCCAGGGATATCCAACAACCTCCTATTTGTCTTGCACAGATAAATGCAGTGCACAATTTACAAAGAGCAAGTATGCACAGAAACTCCCCTGCAGGAGCAAATGGATCTTAATGCATGACATGCATTATGTGTGGGAGGAGAGGGAGCATTATCTCTACAAGGGAACCATGTGTTTATAATTCCGCACTGGCTAAAACATTTCATTCCTCCATAGTGCCTTTCTAAGGCACAGAAGACATATGGCAGACATCCCAAAATAGCAGATTTGAATATGGATAATATCTCAGTAGCACTGCGGAATGCTAAGAGACTAAACAACAAAATCTCCAAACTTTACACCTTCCTGACTCTTCAAGACATCAACATTTGTGCAGTTGAAGAAACATGTTTCCATTGTAGAGGTAATGCTCCCTCTACTCCAAGTAGCAATGCCAAGCATACAGCAACATCCTAGATGCAGCAGGTGAACTGGAGATCTTCTGAACTGCCTAAAGGTGTGTATGGCATGGGACAGCATGAGTGCACATGTGTGTGTGTCATGTAACTAACCTCCTATACAGGATTTTGTTGACTGCATTGTATCGTCTCTATGCTAATAAGCTATCAGTTTAAGTGAAAATGAGTGGATGAAGAATAAAATAATGCAAGCAGCTGAATACATTTGTTGCAGTTGTACAAAGTTACAGTATAATAAAGCTTTGTCCTTAAACAAGTGGTCTGCCTTTACAACTACAATAGTGCCCTTACCTACACATCCAGGAGTGCCTACATATGTGAAATTATCCTTTCTATACTTTGACTGGAATCCTTACTGACATGTGCATGTGTAACTTCCTTCCGTGTTGATACATACTAAAAAATTACCACATTAACTCCTTTATACTCAAAATTAGGACATTCTTCAATAATTTCTGCTGGTGAATGCAATAATTGTAGAATATGACAGTTTATGATCCTCTGTATATATATATATATATATATATATATATATATATATATATATATTCTATGTTGCTGTAAATCTTAAACTAAAATGATTAGATTCCCTATCTGTTAAGGAAACAAACGGGCTTAGCCTCAGAGGTCTCTGCATCTATGGACAGCAGGCATTCTTTCTCTAGCTGAGTGTTGTCATATCTACTCTCAGAAAATTCATGTACCAAACAATCTGTTTAGATACTTGTTCATCATTGGTAAATAATGTACAATAGCATATTATCTGTCCATTGCCAATATTTTTAAAAACATGAAGATGCATACTAGTCCACTGTAGAAATACATTCACACTTTTGTCTTTCCTAAATACACTTGTGCACAATTTGCCCTCTTGCAAAGTTCCTATCCTGATATACAGAAAGTTAATATTACTAATAGAGTAGGATATTTTGAATTTTAATAAAAATGGGTAGTACTGCTTAATTATTCTACAATTTTGCACAAATCATCTCTATTAGAAGCCCACAATGGAAAAATATATGCAACAAATCTTTTATAAAAAGAAACTACTATGAAGAGTGTTGTCCTTGTTAAAAACATTACTGTCTTCCCATGCATCTAGTAGCAAGTGAATGCTTATGTGAGATAGCAGGTTATTTTGTACCACTATTCTGCATTAAACTGACTGAATTTCATGCTGTTTGGATCCTTAATACCTCAGACTTCAGATTTGTTTTGGTTTCTTCTCCTTGGTGACTTCACCTCTTTCTGGAGAAGATTGCAAGGCCTTTGCACTGAGCAGCATTTCACTCCCACAAAGAATGATGCCTGAATTCAAGGATAACATATTTGGCTTCACAAATTGGTTAGAAAATTGGTGTCAGTTCAGTGGACTTCGGTATGTTTATTTGCATAGTATGTAATAGTCAACAGAAAAAGACCCCGGCCCACTTTGCCAGGGATATCCAGCAACCTTCTATTTGTCTTGCTAACATAAAATGCAATGCAAAACTTACAAAGAGCAAATATGCACAGAGACTCCACTGCAGAAGCAAATGAATATTAATGCATTACAAGCATTGTGTGTGGATAGAGGGAGCATTATCTCTACAAGGGAACCATGTGTCTGTAATTCCGCACTGGCTAAAACATTTCATTACTCCATAGTGCCTTTCTAAGGCACAGAAGACATATGGCAGACATCCCAATATAGCAAATCTGAATTTGGATAATATCTCAGTAGCACTGTGGAATGCTAAGAGACTAAACAACAAAATCTCCAAACTTTAGACCTTCCAGACTCTTCAAGACATCATCATTTGTGCAGTTGCAGATACATGTTTCCAATGTAGAGATAATGCTCCCACAACTCCAGGTAGAAATTTCAAGCATACATCAACATTTTAGATGCAGCAGGTGAACTGGACAACATCCCAGGCTACATTTTACACAAACTTCAGAATGAACTGGCTCCCCACTTAAGCACCATGTTCAATAATAGCCTTGCATCAGGCTTTGTGCCCACTGAATGGCACACAGCAACAATTATCCCACTCCACAAAGGGGGAGCCACTACTGATCCCGGGTACTATAGACCTATTAGCTTGATGAGCCTGGTCTGCAAAACCATGCATCATGGAACTCATAAACAAAAACATTGGTAACCTCCAAACTCTGGATCCCACCCAATTCGGGTTTGTGAAAGGCAGATCATGCCTCCTGAACCTGATCGACTTCTTTGAGGCAGTCACCAAAGCCGTAGATGAGGGTAAAGTGGTTCACACAGCCTATCTTGACCTTGCCAAGGCTTTCAACTCCATCCCCCATTCTGGAATTATAGCTAAACTCAATAAACTAGGCATAAATCCCTACGTCACAAGATGGGTTGCCAAATAACTCACTGACAGAACCCACACTGTAAAAGTTGCAGACTCCAAATCTGACTTCAAACCAGTGACAAGTGGAGTACCACAGGGTTCCGTTCTGGGATCACTCCTGTTTGGTATCTACTTCTCTGAAGTACAGGCTAACACAGAAGGCCTCTGGCTAATGAAGTTCGCAGATGACTGCAAACTAGGAGCCATAGTCAAGTCCCCAAATGATGTGAACATCCTACAGAAGGGCCTCTCTGAGACAGATGCCTGGTGTCAGAGCCATGGCCTCAAGCTCAATGCCAAAAATTGCAGTGTCATCCCCTTTGGTAAAAACTCTGTAACCGTGAACTACCACATAGGCAGCAATCTACTTAACACCGAATGCGTGATAAGAGACCTTGGGACCCAGGTGGACAGTAGTCTCTCCTTTGACAGTCACATCACCACAGTAGTCAGGAAGTCCTTCTACATGGCACACCTCATCATAAAAGGGTTCTCCTCCAGGAAAAAAGAGGTCATCGTTACCCTATACTCATCACTCATTAGACCCATTATAGAGTACAACGCCCCTTTTGGAATGTACCTCACAAGACATCTGCAGCAACTGGAAAGGCCACAGAAGTAACTCACAAAGAGGATTACTGGACTCATATAAATGCCCTACACTGACCTCCTCAATAAACTCCAGCTTTAGTCCGTAGCATATCGCCTACTCAGAGGTGATCTCTGCCTAACATATAAAGCTATGTCAAACCCAGAGCTGTTGGACATGCTACACCTAAAGAAATCCCAATCCCTCCGAGCTACATGCTCTAGGGACCTAAACCTTGTCACCACAATAAACAGGACATGCTGGAGGGATAGATTCCTATCCCAGAGACTTCCCATACTCTGGAACAGGCTACCCATCTATATCAAGCAAAGTTCTTCATTAGTACTCTTCAAGAAAAATCTTAATGAGTGGATGGGAAATTGGAAATACACCCCAGGGATCACTTCTGTGTCTCTGCTCATCAGTGGCACAGGAAAATAACTTTCTTGGGTGGCGTAAGCGAGGGAACCTTGTTGGCTAGGCTTGCGTAGGACCTTGGGCCGATAGCCTAGTACCTACCTATGAACCTATGGAGATCCTCTGAACTGCCTGAAGGTGTGCATGGTATGGCACAGCATGAGTGCAGATGTGTGTGTGAGACATGTAACTGACCTCCTATACAGGATTTGGTTGACTGCATTGTATCATCTCTATGCTAATAACGTATCAGTTTAAGTGAAAATGAATGGCAGAAAAAAAAAATAAATGCAAACAGGTGATTACATTTATTGCAGTAGTACAAAATTACAGAATTACAAGGCTTTTTCCTTGAGGAAGTGGCCTGCCTTTACAACTACATAATGTCCTTATCTACACATCCGGAAGTGGCCACTGCAGTGAAATTATCCTTTCCAGACTTTGACTGGAATCCTTGCTGACATTTGCATGTGTAACTTCCTCCTGTGTTGATACATACTGAAAAATTACCACAGATTCCTGTTGTATTACACTCATCAACATCTGCATTTTGAAGAAAAAAAATCACTGTCTATAAAACATGAAAATTGAAAATGAAAATGTTTCTCACCAAGTCATCTTAAGTTATTATGGCAATACTTTACACAGAAAGAAAAAAAAAACTTTACCATACTTTTCAATGAACAAAAGGTGTTTGCTTGTACACCATAGAAACAGAACATGTTTTTTATCATACCTAGTGACCATTAAGCACCTTCCTCTCTATCTTTACCCAGAAATGCTCTTGGTTATTGTACTAAACATCCCCCATTGGAGGTCTCATATTCTCCACTAAAATAGCTTAATTGTAGGTCACTGGAGCTGGCATGGCCATGTTGAGTGAATATTTTCTCTTGATTTACATTTTTATAAGTGAATACAAGGCTAACTGCTTGGAAGAACCATTTTAAACCTAGCAAAGAACCTAAGGTCAGAATCAAACCCTACACTTTGTGTCTGTGAGGTAAAGACCTTAACCTCATTATGCCAAACCTATCCCTGCAGCAGCCTAGCATGCCTCAATAATGTCTGAATGTTTTTTGTACATCTCACATATGGCTAATCTGCAATGCACAGTTTGGACAGCATGCATGTCTCTGTGCATAGCTGGTACATACTGCCTACTGAGATACACAAACGCTTTCATGACATTCATGCAGAAAGTAAGACTGCATGCACACTCTCACACAGCACAGACACCAAAGGAGGGTTGAGCCAATATCAGTATTTTTTCAAACTCCCCTGGCAGCTCCTCCACTCTCCTGACTGCTACTTGAATCTAGGTATTTAGATCATACTTTAAGTGTTATCCCTCTATCCTACAAAGGTATGACAAAAAGTAGATTTGTCTTTATGTGTGTATATATATATATATATACATATATATATATGAGAGAAAAAGAGAGATACAACTTAATAACAAAGGGGCTGTGTTCCTTTTTAAGCATTGCAGCAGTTATACACAAGGCATAACAAACTACATATCAAAAAATCAGAGATGCTTGAACACTTTGACGTTCATATAAAATAGCTACAAATATGAAAGACAAAAAAAAACTTGTACAATTATAAACTTTTTATGTCCACAATGCATGTCCAAATGCTGTATGGCCAAAAGCAAAAATGGCAACTCAATAGGTGAATGACACAATGAACAAGAAATACAGGGAAAAATAGGCTGACATAATTCAAATCAATTAACTTGCTGCTTTTTCACAGCTGAATCTGAATACCAAATGTTTATGCAGGGGGAAATGCTTTGTACCCTCATGTCACAGAAGGAGAATGTGTCCTCAAGATTCCAACAATTATATTTTCCAACCCCTAGGTCAAACAAACGTGAGAAAGGTTCACAAATTTAGAGTTGCACAAAAAAATATTTTGCACCCTTCCGTGAGGCTGTGTGACTTTAAACATAAAATGTGTAAGGAACTGCTCATGGAATGTTGCTCTGACCTCATCAAGTACAGTATCTGAGTTACAAGTTGTTATGATGAGTCAACCCAACCTTATTTTCCACAGGAACAGGGTTTCATGAGAACTAATTCTTGTAATATATCTAATGTGGAATCAGAGTTTATTTGAAGTCAAACTGTTTATCTCCACATTTTCTTTCCACACCCCAAAAATGAAGGAGAAAGGATATGCCATGCATTCGATGTCCAAAGACAAGTCAGTCCAGAAAAACTTAAATCACAAAGGAGAAGAAAGCCCAAAAAAGACAAATGTATTAAGACTTCAATACCATAAAACACTAGAAAATCCAATCAGCTAAATTAGCAACAGTGATACAAAATATCTAGCTTGCTCAAACACGCTTTTGCCAAAGCTTCTTCAGGCTTTTTTTTAAATATTCATCATTCACAGAGAGATAAATACACACAGAGAGAAAATCACACACTGCTCAAGTGTCAGTCCTTATTGTGTAGATTTCAGTAAGCTGATATACAATAAAATATGGCAAAGCATGAGTGCACGTCTGTTTGAGACATGCAACAGACATCCTATACAGGATTTTGTTTTACTGCATTGTATCATCTCTATGCTAATAAGGTCTTAGTATAAGTAAAAATGAGTGGATGAAGACATAAATAATGCAAGCAGCTGATTACATTTGTTGTAGTTGTACAAAATTGCAGAACTATAAAGCTTTGTGCTTGAGGATGTGCCCTGCCTTACAACTACAATAATGTCCTTACCTACACATCCAGAAGTGGCTACATCTGTGAAAGTATCCTTTCTAGACTTTGACTGGAATCCTTGCTGACATTGGCATGTGTAACTTCCTTCTGTGTTGATACAAACTGAAAAATTACCACAGATTCCTGTTGTATTGCACTCATCAACATCTGCATTTTGAAGAAAAAAAAATTACTGTCTATAAAACATGAAAATACAAAATGAAAATGTTTCTCACCAAGACATCTTAAGTTATTATGCGAATACTTTACACAGAAAGAAAAAGAATACTTTACCATACTCTTCAATTAACAAAAGGTGCTTGCATGTACACCAAAGAAATAGAACATGTTTTTTTTGTAATCATGCCTGGGGACCATTAAGCACCTTCCTCTTTATCTTTTTTCAAAAATGCTCTACACATCCCTCCTTTGCAGGTCTGAGATTCTCTTCTGAAAGATAAGCTAATGGTGCGTCGCTGGAGCTGGCATGGCCATGTTGAGTTAATATTTTCTCTTGATTCACATGTTCATAAGTGTATACTAGGCTAACTGGTCCGAAGAACCATTTTAAGCCTCACAAAGAACCCAAGGTTAGAAAGAAACTCAAGAAATATATATATATATATATATATATATATATATATATATATATATATATATATACATATTTAAACTAAGAAATGAACTTTGTGGCAATAACAGCATTCAAAGAATAATAAATTACACCAACAACTCTTGTAGTACTTTAGTGCTTTTGTCTTATTTATTATCAAGACTTCTTCAGAAAGACATGTTTCATGACTGTGAGCAACCATTTTCACTTTGATTAAGTACGTTAGTTCTAACAGTCCATTTAAATTAACAACAGTTCCTTTCCAATGGTAAAGTGTGAACAGGCAAGGTGCTGTGTGCATTTTCATTAACATTACAATTGCAGTTACATAAGGTAAATTGGTCAGAAAGTAATAGCCTTGTGGTGCCGTGTGCATACTAATAAGGACTGTGTGCAAAAAGGGATCGTGTGCAAAAAAAAAAAAAAATTGGGGTGGGGAGGATGAGAGTCATGCTGCAATAATTCTAATATTAACACCCAAATTGGTTAGTCCCTGATGGGATGACCCAGAAATTAGTTATAGTTTCTTTGTGTAACTTATAAGTCCATGCCTCCAAAGGTAAGTAAAGAAGGGCATGGACAAAGGTGGAGGAGTCAGGTGCAGATTCCTATTAAGTTTGGGATTAAGTGTGTGTGTAGAGAAATGTGTGGGCATGCCATCCGTGGGGAGAGTGGGAGGAATGTGGTGTGGACTTGTGGGGGTGGCTGATTGGGGGCCGCCCAGGATACGGAGTATGGAACTGAGTTTTGATGGTTAGGAGATTATGGGTCAGTGCAGCTGTTACCACCCATAGACTAGTTCAGATGGTACCGCCCCTTGAATGGCTGCGTGAGAAGTGAGACCGAGGGGGGGATGGTGGGGTCGGTTGGAGCTAGCCTGGTGAATATCCAAATCTTTATGCTGGGGGAAATGCTTTGCACCCTCATGTGATGGAAGGAGAATGTGTCCTCAAGATTCCAACAATTATATTTTCCAACTCCTAGGTCAAACAAATGTGAAAAGGTTCACAAATTTAGAGTTGCACAAAAAAATATTTTGCACCCTTCCGTGAGGCTGTGTGACTTTAAACATAAAATGTATAAGGAACTGCTCATTGAATGTTGCTCTGACCTCATCAAGAACAGTATCTGACTTACAAGTGTTTATGATGAGTCAATCTTGCCATATTTTCCACAGGAACAGGGTTTCATGAGAACTAATTCTTGAAATATATCTAATGTGGTATTAGAGTTTATTTTAAGCCAAACTGTTTATCTCCACATTTGCTTTCCTGACTCCAAAAATGAAGGAGAAAGGATATGCCATTCATTCGGTGTCCATAGACAAGTTAGTCCAGGAAAAACTCAAATCTCAAAGGAGAAGAAAGCCCAAAAAAAGGCAAATGTATTAAGACTCCAAATACCATGAAACACTATAAAATTCAATCAGCTTAATTAGAAACTGTGATACAAAGAAACCAACAAGCTCAAACCAATTTTGCCAAGGTTTCTTCAGGTTTTTTAAAAATGTATAATTCACAGAGAGGTAAATACACACAGAGAGAAAATCACATACTGCTCCAGTGTCATACCTTATTGTTTAGAGTTCATTAAGCTGATATTCAATAAAAAATAGAAAATTAAAACTTGATTATATTTGATTACATACATATCCAATACTGAGTAATATATTCATTGATTGTTCATATATAAAGCCATTTTACAACAGCTGCTAACTTTTAGTGTAGGTTTTAAGCTAGCTGGATGACGTAATCCTGGTCACGTCAGCTTTTAGAGCTGTAATCCACCTATACTCCACACATTCAGTCCTGTTCCATGTTTTCTTTATCTCTCTTACATAACAATACCAATTTAAGTCCTATTAACTTAAAAGGCATGTTTAGAATCTGACTCCAATATGTGTTTGGATAATGCACTGGTGTTTAGTTGGCATTTTGTTTGAAAGATGCGCATAGATATGCTCCTTGAGTTTTCTATTTCTCTTGCCCACATTAAATGCAGAGCACACTTGACAAAGCATTACATATCCCATATTAGAAGAGAGACAGTCGACATAACTATCACATTTATATACTTTACCAGTAACCGGACAAGAAAAATTATTAGGGCATAAAATACATTTTTTAGCATTTACACTTTCCACATACAATATTTCCTTTCTTCTGAATAAATCTCTTGTTGATTGTAGATTTCTACTCCTAATAACATAATAATTTGTTTAATTAATGTTCTCCTTCATATACAAAACCAGGACATTCTTCAATAATGTCTTCTGGCGAATGCAATAATTGTAGAATTTGGCAGTGTATGATCTGCAGTGTATATATATATATATATATATATATATATATATATATATATATATATATATATAATGTGCTGTTGTAAATCTTAACCTAAAATGATTAGACTCTCTATCTGTTAAGGAAAAAAATGGCTTAGGCTCAGAGGTCTGTGCACCTATGGACTCCAGGCATTCATTCTCTGTCTGAGTGTAGTCATATCCACTGTCAGAAAATTCATGTACCAAATGGTCTGATTGTTCAAATACTTGTTCATCACTGGTAAGTAATGTACAATAGCATATTATCTATCCATTGCCAATATTTTTCAAAACGTGGAGATGCATACTAGTCCAATATAGAAGTATATTCACACTTGTCTCTTTCCTAAATAGACTCCTGCATAATTTGCCATCTCGCAAATTTCATATCCTGATATCTAGAAAGCTAATATTACCAGCAGAGTAGGATATTTTGAATTAAAAAAAATGTGTAGTACTGCTTGATTATTTTACAGTTTTGCACAAACCATCTGTATTAGAACCCCAGAACAGAAAAATATATACGAGTCTTTTAGAAAAAGAAACTACTATGAAGAATGTTGTCCTTGTTAGAAACATTGTTGCCTTCCCATGCTGCTAGTAGCAAGTGAAAGTGTATGTTAGGTAGCAGCTTATTTGTATCACAGTTTACCATTAAGCTGATTGAATTTTATG
This sequence comes from Protopterus annectens, assembly GCF_019279795.1. Classification (NCBI taxonomy): domain Eukaryota; kingdom Metazoa; phylum Chordata; order Ceratodontiformes; family Protopteridae; genus Protopterus; species Protopterus annectens. The sequence continues at coordinate 1,731,724,113 of NC_056743.1, forward strand.
GTGTTTGGATCCTTAACATATCAGTCTTCAGATTTGTTATGGCTTTCTTCTCTTGGTGACTTGACCTATTTCTACATAAGAATGCAAGGCCTTTGCACTGAGCAGCATTTCAATCCCACAAAGAATGATGCCTGATTTCAAGAATAACATATCTGGCTTCCCAAATTGGCTAGAAATTTGGTGTCTGTTTAGTGGACTTCAGTATGTTTATCTGCATAGTATGAAATAGTCATGAGAAAAAGACCCCGACTCACTTTGCCAGGGATATCCAACAATCTTCTATTTGTCTTGTCCACATAAAATGCAGTGTGCACTATACAAAGAGCAAGTATGCATAGACACTCCCCTGCAGGAGCAAATGGATCTTAATGCATGACATGCATTGTGTGTTGAAGTAGATGGAGTGTTATTTCCACAAGGGAACCATGTCCAATATACTACAACCTTATACCCCCCTTAGATCCCTTAGATCTTCTCACCAAAACCTGATCACTGTTCAAAAACCCAAGCACCCAGCTGGTCAGCTTCTCTTATCCTTTACCCTAGCTAAAAAATGGAATGCCCTGCCCTCACACTAAGGACCTGTAACAACCTTAATAGCTTTAAAACCCAACTTCATTCCTACCCTTATCTAAACAGGAAATGCAACTGCACTCTTCAGCCCATACCTCTAAAGCTCTCTACCCCCTTCACTCCAGGCTAGCCTCATTACCTTCCTAACCTCACTCTTAAATGTACACAGCATAGGTAACTAAATAGTAAAATGTAGTTTTTATGCTACATGCCTGTTTTTTTTTCCTCCTGAACAAAACAGAAATTGTTTGTGTTTATTCTATTTTGTAGCAACCTGTTGTTTGTAATGCATACTGTCTTTGAATTTCATGTAAATAAACTTTTTTTCTTTGGAGCTTTTCTCCCCGGGCTTCCACTGAAAATGGGCCACCAAGCCCAGTGGACCTCCCCGGTAATCAAACTGGAATAAATAAATAAATAAATAATGTGTCTGTAATTCCATACTTGCTAAAACATTTCCTTTCTCTGTTGTGCCTTTCTATGGCACAGAAGTCACATGACAGATGTCCCAATATAGCAAACTGGAATTTGGGTAATATCTCAGTAGTACTGTGGAATGCCAGGAGACTAAACAACAAAATCTCCAAACTTTAGACCTTCCAGACTGTTTATGACATCAACGTTTGTGCAGTTATGGAAACATGTTTCCTTTGTGGAGGTAATGCTCCCTCTATGCCAGGTCACAATGCCAATCATACATCAACATCCTAGATGCAGCAGGTTAACTGGAGATCCTCTGAACTGCCTGAAGGTGTATATGGTATGGCACAGCATGAATGCACATGTGTGTGTGTGAGACATGTAACTAACATTCTATACAGGATTTTGTTTTACTGCATTGTATCATCTCTATGCTAATAAGGTCTCAGTTTAAGTAAAAATGAGTGGATGAAGACATAAATAATGCAAGCAGCTGATTACATTTGTTGTAGATGTACAAACTTACAGAATTATAAAGCTTTGTCCTTGAGGAAGTGGCCTGCCTTACAACTACATAATGTCCTTACCTACACATCCAGAAGTGGCCACAACAGTGAAATTATCCTTTCCAGACATTGACTGGAATCCTTGCTTACACTGGCATGTGTAACTTCCTTCTGTGTTGATGCATACTGAAAAATCACCACAGATTTCTGTTGTATTGCACTCATCAACATCTGCATTTTGAAGAAAAAAAATCAGTCTATAAAACATGAACATTTCAAATGAAAATGTTTCTCACCAAGACATCTTAAGTTATTATGGCAATATGTCATACAGAAAGAAAAAAAAATTACCATACTTTTCAATCAACAAAAAGTGTTTACATGTACACCATAGAAACAGAACATGTTTTTTATCATACCTAGTGATCCGTCCTCTCTATCTTTTCCCAAAAATGCTCTTGGTTATTGTACTACACATCCCCCATTGGAGGTCTCAGATTCTCCACAGGAATATAGCTTAATTGCAGGACACTGGAGCTGGCATGGCCATGCTGAGTGAATATTTTCTCTTGATTTACATGTTCATAAGTGAATACAGGGCTAAATGATCTGAAGAACCATTTTAAGCCTAGAAAAGAACCTAAGGTCAGAATCAAACCCTACACATTGTGTCTGTGAGGTAAAGACCTTAACCTCATTATGCCAAACCTATCCCTGCAGCAGCCTAGCATGCCTCAATAATGTCTGAATGTTTTTTGTACATCTCACATATGGCTAATATGCAATGCACAGTTTGGAGAGCATGGATGTCTCTGTGCATGTCTGGAACATACTGCCTACTGAGATACATAACAGCTTTCATGACATTCATGCAGAAAGTAAGACTGCATGCACACTCACACACAGACACAGACACCAAAGGAGGGTTGAGCCAATATCAGTATTTTTTCAAACTCCCCTGGCAACTCCTCCACTTTCCTGACTGCTATTTGAATCTAAGTATTTAGGTCATACTTTGAGCTTTATCTCTCTATCCTACAGAGGTATGACAAAAAGTAGAGTTTTTTGTGTGTGTGTGTGTGTGTGTGTGTGTGTGTGTGTGTGTGTGTGTGTGTGTGTGTGTGTGTGTGTGTGTGTGTGTGTGTGTGTGTAGATATATATATATATATATATATATATATATATATATATATATATATATATATATATATATATATATATAAATAGAGAGAGAAAAAGAGATACAACATAGTAGCAAAGGGACTGTGTTCCTTTTCAAACATTGCAGCAGTTATACACAAAGCTTAGGACACTACATATCAAAAATGAGAGATGCTTGAACACTTTAACATTCATAAAAAATAGCTACAAATATGAAAAACAAAAGAGCTCGTACAATTATAAACTTATTATGTCCACACTGCATGTCGAAATGCTGTATGGCCAAAAGCAAAAATGGGAAGTCAATAAGTGAATGACAAAATTAAACAAGAAATACAGGGAAAAATGGGCTGAAATAATTCAAATCAATTAACTTGCTGCCTTTTCACAGCTGAATTTTAATAACCAAATGTTTATGCTGGGGGAAATGCTTTGCACCTTCATTTCACAGAAGGAGAATGTGTCCTCACGATTCCAACAATTATATTTCCAACCCCTAGGTCAAACAAATGTGAAAAAGGTTCACAAATTTAGAGTTGCACAAAAAATATTTTGCATCCTTCCTTGAGGCTGTGTGACTTTAAACATAAAATGTATAAGGAACTGCTCAGGGAATGTTGCTCTGACCTCATCAAGTACAGTATCTGAGTTACAAGTTGTTATGATGAGTCAGGGTTTCATGAGAACTAATTCTTGTAATATATCTAATGTGGAATCAGAGTTTATTTTAAGTCAAACTGTTTATCTCCACATTTTCTTTCCACACCCCAAAATGAAGGAGAAAGGATATGCCATACATTCGATGTCCATAGACAAGTCAGTCCAGAAAAACTCAAGTCACAAAGGAGAAGAAAGCACTAAAAAAAGACAAATGTATTAAAACTCCAAATACCATGAAACAGTATAAGATTCAACCAGCTTAATTAGAAACAGTGATACAAAATAACCAGCTAGCTCAAACACGCTTTTGCCAAAGTTTCATCATGTTATTTTAAATATTCATCATGCACAGAGAAGTAAATACACACAGAGAGAAAATCACATACGGCTCAAGTGTCAAACCTTACTGGTTGGACTTCAGTAAGCGGATATACAATAAAAAGATAAAAAAATAAAACTTAACTGATAATATTAGATTACATAAATATCCAATACTGAGTAATATATTCATTGATTGGTCATATATAACGCCACTTTACAACTGCTGCTTTCTTTTTAGTGTAGGTTTTAACTGGATGATATAATCCTGGTCACATGTCAGATTTTAGGGGTCTATATTATAACATCGAATGCTCACACTTTCGAATGTTATAATATCGACCCATTTCAGTCGAACAATCATAACATCAAACACTCAGAACAGTGAGTTTTTTCCCAGGGAAAAAATTTGCTGTTCCAAGAAACATACACGCACACACAACACAAGCACGCTAAAACAACTGCAGTCCACAAACATACAATTAAAATCCTACATCTAACCCTACACTAAACTATACATACACTACTATCTATCCACTTACCTTAACCCAAACCCTAACCCTAAGGTCTGTAACTCTCATACACTCACCTCACTCGCACCCTAACTCATTTAACTCGCCCGCAACCCTACAGTCTGTCACTATCGCACACTCAACTCACCCGCGCCTTAACCCTAACTCACTAAACCTGCCCCTAACCCTACATTCTGTCACTACTGCACACTCACCTCACCCATGCCCTAACCATAAAGTCCCTAACTACTGCACACTCAACTTACTCCAGTCTGTTTGCTCACTTACCTTAACCTGGTCCGTAACCGTCGCACCACACTTACCTGAACCCAATCCGTAACCTCCATTCACTCACTTCACTACACCTGATCTGTAACCATCGCACCACAGTGCTGTAAATAGCGAAGCCACGGAATGGGCCACCGAAATCTTACCCTAGGTAAAATTTTGATGTTCTGAGGCTTCGGTATTGTCAGCTTTCCATCTAAAGGGTTTGATATTATAACATTCTAAGTTTTACAACTTTGAATGTTATAATATAGACCCAGATTTTAGAGCTGTAATCCACCTATACACCACACATTCAGTCCTGTTCCATGTTTTCTTTATCTGTCTTACATAATACCAATTTAAGTCCTATTGACTTAAAAGACATGTTTAGAATCTGACTCCAATATGTGTTTAGATAATGCACTGGTGTTTATTTGGCATTTAATGTTTGAAAGATGCGCAAAGATATGCTCCTTGGGCAGGATTCATGATGGCTTGCACGGAGTCTAAGTGTAGTGTAAGACTCCATACAGCCATCGCAATCCAGGAACAGCCAGATTGTGCGTGTAAGAGAGCACCTAAAACGGCTCTTACATGGGCAGGGCGTGGATATGCTAATTACCTCACTTGCAGCCGAAAGGCATGCAAATGAGGTAAATTTGCGATCCAGGAAGCAGAAACCTGCCCGTGTAAGAGCCGTGTTATCTGCAGAAATGTACTCAGTTGATAGCTGAGTACCGTTCTGCAAATAACACAATGGAGCCATGTCAGCTCCAAATAAAGGTTGCAAATGTCACAGGCAGCATGCCAATGGCCAAATATGTGGCCACTGGCAACGTACCCTGATGCAAACATGAAATAAAAATGTATTTTTTTTCGGCAATTGCCGATGTTTAAATGTAGTGCAGCATCACACAAACTGGCTTGCCTATAAAAAAAACAAAAAATAAAAATATTAAACCCACAAATGTGGGTTTATGCAAGGCAAGAGTATACAATGGAAGGGAATAGCAGGGTAAAACAACATGGCCACCGAGTAGGGGTTGCTAAGGGGGGAAGCAGAGTGTAAGACATGTAACTAAGCATTAGTAGGCAATCCTATGTAAATGAGTGGTAGGACAGTGAATCGCACTGTTACATAGAAAATGAGCACAATCAAAAAGATGGCCGCCATTCTGTAGACACTGCATATCTACAGATACTCGGAATAAAAATTAACCCTGAGGATATACTACAATATTTTTTACACTAGTTGTTGGCTATAACTATTCTACTACAACTAAATATTGCTTGAGAGGTGAAAGAAGCGGAGGAAATTAATCAAACTCACAGGATTAGATCTGATTGTCTGTCTGACTCTGAACAGAGTATTAAACAAAGGAACTGTCTGACTAGTAATCATGGATATTTACTAGTTAGTTATACTAGAGTTTTGCTTTGCTTCACAATGTCAAAAGAAGACAAAAGTATGGAAACAACAACAACTAAAACCAAATTATCAGAACTTCAGTCACCAGAAAAAGATTCAACAATAAAAAGGCAGAAGACTATAAAACAGCAGGAACTTTTAAAAGCTGGAATGACAAATAAACCGGATCAACTGGCTAACATGGAAGATATTAAAACTGCTTTGTTGCCCATTCAAGAAGCTTTGAAAGAACTTTCAAACCAGGTACTTTCTTTTGGTGCCACATGCAGTCAAATCCTTGAAAGGATGGAAAAATCAGAAGCGAGGATATCCGAAAATGAGGACAGAATAACATCGCTTGCAAAAAAAACAGACATTCATGACCTGGATATTCAGTCTATGCAAAATAAAATTCTGGACTTGGAGGCAAGATCCAGAAGGGACAACATAATTATTAGAGGAATTCCAGAAACTATCCAATATAATGATTTAATTTCTACCATCATACAAATACTAGAAATATTGTTCAAAGACTCTGACATCGCTAAGCAAATAGTTCTAGAAAGAGCCCATAGAGCTCTCAGAGAAACACAAGCCTCAAACATTTCTAGACCAATTTACGTCAAAATACTCAACTATCGGGATGTAAATAAAATAATTCTAACTCTTAAAAAGAATGGAGGTTATGTTATGTGGCAAAATAATAGAGTTTCTGTGAGACAGGATTTACCATTGCAAATAAGACAAGCCAGACAAGCATTATCTCCATACTGTAAGTTCCTCATTGAAAAGAACATGAAATTTCAAATGAAATACCCTAACACATTAATTTTTACAGTTGATGGATCTAAATATTCCATATCTACAAAAAACGAAGCAAAAGTTACCTTTCTAAAGATTTTTAAGTCTCTTCCAGCTTCGGAAGCTTAACCTGGCCATCCAGTCTGTTTACAGCAACGTGGATACTGGGATTCCATGCTTACTACGTCTCAAGGCTTTAAAATCCTTTGTTTGTTCTTTTTTCTTCACCAGGCCCCTTGGTAAACATTTACTTAGTTTCTTTTTGCAGCTCCAGCTCATCCACAAAGATTTTCCGAACTTTTATGGCTTCTACGAACTGTGTCCCTTCGCGAAGTAACAGGAAGTCCATTGGGTGCTGCTGAGGGTCCGCTTTCGAGGTAGTGCATCTGGAAGTCCGTCCACATAATGGTTCCCCCATTGCGAACTCGAAGACAAGATTACATGATCAGCAAGTAGGAAGATCTCTGTGGAAGAAGGGGAAGCTAGTTGGACTGTAAAATGAGCATTCATGGACATTTAATGTATGTTACAGGTTTTATTTCTTTAAAGGGAACTGTGAATCCATTCAGGTAGGATTACAACTGAACTAATAATGTACTGGTTAAAATGTGTTATTTAACTGATATTTTAGAAGTATGATAACTTTATCATAGTTATTCTTTTTTCTTAGGTAGTTTATCCTGAATGTGGTTGTGTTAATAACATTGTAGTATACTTTATTATTTATTTTCCTGTATTAATGATGTGTTTTAATACTGCAAATGTTTAGATAAAAAGGGGATTTAGTGTTGGGATAGTTAGTAGATAAAAAGACCAGAAGATATTATATCCTGGCATTTCTAGGAATGTGAAGGCTATCTTCTTTTTATACTGACATGTGGTTCTGACTGTTTTGAGAACTGTGTTATTTAGTTATCATTTTATAAATTCAAGTATAGTACCCAGTAAAGTATAGTTAGAGTGCTATTTGTATTCACCCGTTTTGCTGACATTATAATTTTAAATAAGTTAGATTATATAAACAAAGTAAGATTTAATACTATATTTATAGGTTAAACATTTGTTTTCTCTCTTTCCTAGCTAACAAAATATATAGTGAATTATCTTGAAGTCAATAATGTTATTGTTTAATAGGGGTACTGTCATATATCTGTTTAGGTTAGATTTAAATAAGATAGTTAGTTATCTTAGGGTAAAACAACCAATTAATATAACTAATAATATATGTGAACTATTAGAGAGGTAGAATAGTAACTTTGAGTGTAGTGAAGATCATTTATTTGATAGAGTTAACTAAATAATGTGTTCAAGAGCTGTGGATAGTTATCAGTGTTTATTGGGGAATGTTTTGGTTAGGCTTTGTAGAGTTAGATGTAGTCTCTATAGGTTTTTTTGCATGTTTTTGGTGTTTTATTTTGTAAGATAAAGAATAGATGTTTAGTAAGGCTGTGTACCCATAAAAGTTTTAACAGTGTAAAAAAACTATGTATGTCCTGGTCCAGGGGAATAGTGGATAGGCACTGGTTAGGGATGGGATGTCAAGATTGCTTCCAGACATTATATACTGTGCTAGTATATTTGAATTTAGTATCGTCTCTCAATTTTAAAATATCTTTAAAAGATTTAAAAATCTTGGTATGTGGATAGTAGACTCATGGAATACTAAAGGGCTCCAGAACTTGAAAAAAAGGAAATTATTTTTTCATTTATTTCTCCAGTCAAAGGCATGTTTTATTTTATTACAAGAAACCCATTTGACCAATGACCAATGGACTGTCCTTAAGAATAAGAAATGGATTAGAGAGGTGGTAGCTTCAGAAGGGACAACTAATAGTGCAGGGGTGGCGATTATTATTAAAAATCAATATCAAGAGAAAATTCTAGATTTTAAAATAGACAAAGAGGGAAGATGGTGTTATGTGATTCTTTCATCTAAACTTTATGATAAACTGGTGATACTTCTTAATATATATGCCCCATGTACCAATCAACAACTTTTTATAACATCACTCTATTTTATCCTGAATCAATATAATAATTACTATATAATAATAGGAGGTGATTGGAACACATACCAAGATCCCAAATTGGATAAATCAAGTTCACACAGGTCCTTTAATAACCAAGCAGTGATAGCACTACAGGAACTTAAAACAGATTTTAAACTATATGATCCATTTAAATACACAAATAATCAAATGAATGCAAATAACTTTACATTTTATTCAAGTTGTCATAAAATGTGGTCTAGGATCAATTTTTTTCTAATTTCAGACGTACTAATATCTTTTGATCCCTGTGTATCTATACAAGCTCGACATTTGTCGGATCATTCTAGGATCACATTAACTTTCAATAAGGACACTAGACATAATATACATCTTAGAGGTTATAATTGTTCCTTAAATCTGTATTTATTAAATAAAGAAGATATAATAAAAGAAGTTCAAGAGACCTTTAATCAGCTATTAGTTAATCTTTCTAAACACCAATATCCGTCTGATATAGAATGGGCAACGACCAAAGCACAAATAAGAGGAATTTTTCTTCAAAAGGATACTTATTATAAGAAAATACAATCTAGAGACATACAAGAATTGGAAACCAAAATTAAATTACTAGATCAGGATTTAATTGGGAACTATAGTAAACAAACTGAAACAGAGTTATTAAAATGTCAAAAGGACCTTTTTTTACTACAAAATAGTAAATTATCATTCTATGAACAGAAAATACTGGTAAAATATGCTAATCATATACAGACCCCTTCAAAAGCACTAGCGCGTATCATTAATCAATCGAAACCTGATAATATCAGAGGAACAAGCTGGTTTTATAAATGGCAGACAAACTACTGATAATACATTATCACTTCATACACTAATTTCTTATGCCACTCACAGAAATTGTAATGCTTATGCACTCATAATTGACGCGCAAAAAGCTTTTGATAGAGTTAATTTAGAATTTTTGTTTGATATTTTATCATATTTTAATATACCTCAAGACTTTATTTTAACATTAAAAAAATTATATAACAATCCCTATACAAATCTAGTTATTAATAAAAATTTTTCAAAAAGAATACAAATTAAGAATGGTACCCATCAAGGATGTCCGTTATCTCCTATATTATTCAATCTATATTTAGAACCATTATTTCTACATATCAAACAAAATATTTATCACAATGCTCGAATAATATATGGTACGAAAATTTCCATGGCTGTTTTTGCGGATGATCTAAATATTTACTGTACGACACCTGTTTCAGATACCAAGAAAATATTAAAAGCAGTGGAAGACTTTGCAAAAATATCTAATTACAAAATAAATTAAAAAAAAAAACAAGTTATTTCCTTTAAAGACGCCTACACCCTTTTTGCTTTTACCATTGGTAGGTCAGGTAAAATCCGAAGAAAAAATAAAATATTTGGGTATTGTTTTTTCAACAGACTATAGAGACTTTTATGTGAACAATGTTAAGTTAATTTGGGAGCATATAGTGTCTGATTTAAAAAGATGGAATAATTTGAAATTGCCAATAATGGCAAAGACCTCAATTATTAAAATGAACGTACTCCCCAGAATATTATATATTTTTAGAGCTACTCAAGTTCAAATTTCTAGGAAATTCTTCAAACAACTTCATACGGAATTAGGTAGATTTGTATGGGAACCTAGAAAAACTAGGATATCCTATGATAAACTGATGACTCCGAAAAACAGGGGTGGTTTAGAGTTACCAAATTTTGAAGCATATTATTTAATAATAAATGCTAATATAATTCTAAGAATGGTTAACTTTGACAGGTCCAGTCCTAAATGGTCACCCAAGTGGTTGATTCTGAATTATAAACATGCTGCTGGACTGGGTATTAATTGTAAGGCATTACCTTTTTTAAATAAATATACCCTTAAAATGTACGCTCTGACGGAACATATCAGAGTATATATAATATCAGTACAAAGTCTGTTTAACTCACTAAATATCTTACAATATATGATGACTTTCCAACCATTTCATAAGAACCCGAATTTGAAAATTGGTAATCAACTGATAGATCTTAAAAAATTCCCACTTATAAGTGATTTAACCATACTTGATTTATATCCCTTCCTCGGTATCTCAATACACGACATGTTACGAGAGATGAATCTCCCTAACTCGTATTTAATTATAATGAGACAGTTAAAGGATCTGTCAATAAGTTATTTTAGTAATTTTAAAATTAAAGAAGAAGATTTAACCATTTGCCTAAACTTATGGCAAACTCTTATGCAGGACTGTAAATATATAACGGCTTCATATAATTTGATAAAAGACATGAAATATAATAACCAAATACTTTTATCCAAATACTGGAAGGAGAAATTGTTAACGATTGAAGATAGTAAAATACTGAAAGCAATTAATTTAACCCTAAAATCAGTATCTCTTCAAAAGTTATTATTTACTCAGTTGATGATATTTAATAATGTGTATTACACTCGTCTCACTATATAAATTCAACTCTAAAAACTCACCTAAATGCCCATATTGTATAGATCAAATGGCTGACCTTTTACACATGTTCTGGAGTTGTAAATGTATTTTCAAACTTTGGAATTCTTTAAAAATTCAATTACAAAAAATGGGTTATCAACAGTCTACACTTTCTTGGGAGTTTATGATTCTTCATATTGCTCCAAATAATTTGGATAGATCCCAAAGGATCATATTCATAAATATTTTCCTGTTAATGAAGCTGTATATAGCTACTAATTGGCTGAATCCATCCCAGACTTCATGGGAAAACTTTAAGAGTGTAGCGATAAAACATATTTTAACACATAAATTACTAATTAAAGATCATAAGAAAAGTATAAATAACACAAAAATATGGGAGCAAATCTTTAACATTGTGTTAGCTTAAGGGTCCAATCCACTTTTCCCCGGGAAGTATATACTAAATATGGAGCTTAGTATAGATAAGCCTCATATTGATACTAGATTTTTATTTTCTCTTCCTTTAAAACCCATCTAGAAGTTTATATTAAAGTATAATGATTTTATGTAACTGTTGGAAGCATTCATGTATATAATGTACATATGTTGTGGTATTGTATTAACATTTGGAAAAGAATAAAGACTTATTATTGAAAAAAAAAAAGAAAATGAGCACAATCTGTGCAGTGTAGGAGTAGGATAAGGGGGAGTAACAGAATAGGAGATAGGTGACATCACAGGGGGAATGTATGAAAGGAATGCAGCTCATTGGAGCACAGTGGCATGTGAAAGCTGTCAGTCACACATCATGGAAAGAGGAGAGTTAACAGGTAGGCATGGGAAAGCCAAGAAATGGAAGGTATACACGATGGATAACACCAAAGTTTCTTGCTGGGTGTGCATGTGCGCGTGTGCACGCTGGTAGGCACGAGTAAGACAGAGTGCGCGCGTGTAAGCATGAGTGCACGTGTTTAAGGCAGAATAAGCATGTAGGAGCCTGTTTAAACATCTGTAAGCCTGTTTGTGCTGGTGTGCACGCATTTTAACCTGAATAAGCAGATCCTAGTCCGTCTAAGCATGTGTGCACGCGTGTTAGCCACTGTGAGCATGTTTATGCTGGTATGCATGTTGCTACCCCTGAGGAAACAGAAGGGAAAAAGGAAGCATGGAAAATAGTAGGAAGCTAGCAGAAATTACTGGCAGAGCTAGCAGGTGAAAACAATCAGAAGCAGGTAATTACACAGGCAGAGCAGTAGCCCAGCCCAGCACTTAAAACACTGCAAACAACAGTGCAGAATGTTTATCTCAAGAGACACTGCAACAGAGGAGTAAGCTACTAGAAGTGAAAACTGAAAAAGCTTCACTCAGACCAAAAATGCTAGGGGTTGCCATAGCTGTTATAAGGAGACATAAGCAACTTGCTGAGGGTGGTGACTATGCAAATGCTGCCAGACAACCCACAGTGAGGAGACGGAGAAGAATGTACAGGCCCAGGGTCACCTACCAGGGGTTACATGAGCTTGAGATAGTGGAGCGCTATAGAGTGGACAGAGACGTCCTGCAGCAAATTGTTGAGCTGTGCAGGCCATGCCTCACACACAGAAGCAACAGAGGGGAACCCATCCCAGTGGAAACCAAGGTATGTGTTGGCCTAAGAATGCTAGCAACAGGTACCTTCCAGAGACCAACTGGTGATATGATGGGGATATCACAGGCAGCAGCATCCAGGGTACTGCACCAGTTCCTGGATGCCATATCAGCACATGTCGGTGAGCATGTATATTTCCCCAATTTCCGTGAGGTATTGGTCAGCAATATGCGTCTCTTCCAGCAAATAGCGGAATATCCTGAGGTAGTGGGTGCAATAGACTGCACGCATATACACATCAAAGCACCAGCCGGTGAGCGGGGTAGGGCCTACATTAACCACAAGGGCTTCCCCTCCATCAACTGCCAGGTCATGTGTGATGCCCAGGGTATAATACTGAATGTGTGTGCTGGCTGCCCTGGAAGCTACCACGATTCACATATCTGGCATCTGACGCAGCTGTACCAGACATTTGCCAATGGGGACATCCCACATGGTCACTTAGTGGGTGATGCTGGCTATGCACTGGAGCCGTGGCTGATGACACCCATCAGAAATGCACACACACCTGAACAAGAACGCCATAATGAGGCACACCCACCAACACAAAATGTAACTGAGCATGTGTTTGGGCTGCTCAAGTCACGGTTCCGGTGCCTGGACTCATCTGGTGGAGCCTTGCAGTACTCACCAACTACATGTACCCAAATTGTCATGGTATGTGCTATGCTACATAATATGATTCTGCGAAAACAGCCCCCCACCGTTGCCAAGCCAGTCACAGGCAGAGCGTGACTCGGAGGAGGAACAACCTGAGTCTGCCCCAGTAGGCAGAAGGAGGTGTGCCCAGTATGCCTTGGCCTTGGCAAAGCGGAAATGCATAGCACATACACTGGCTCAATAGGAACCCAGGAAATGATACCTCTCTCTGACTCACACATATAGTAAAACGGATGCCTAAGTTGACACAACCTGCTATCAAACATGTTACAGGGAGTGTAGTATGTGCATCCAACATAGACAGCCCTGCAGCACCACCTGAGGCATGACTGCCAGGTGTTAAGCAATGTAACACCATGTAGTATATGCAAACATGATGACCCTGACTAACATCCTACCCTCACCAAGCATGATGCCAGAATATGAAGATGAGATGATCAATTACAATAATTGGCTTAAGTATTGCCAGTAGTCAAAGGGGATCCAATGTGTGCCAGCCTGGGATGACATGCTGAGCAAGGCACGATGCTCCACCTCCATAGGTATCACAAGGGATAAGAACCTAGATGTAATGCTACCCAATGCCAGATGTCCAAACTGAAAGATGCATGCAGTCTAAACTCCCCTCAGCATGGAGAATGTTGATATCTGTCCTGTAACAGAAAACTGGGTTAAGGCTCACAAGGGCACCCAACCCTAACACTACCAGGTTACACCTCATACTGTGCTTTACAGCCCCAAAACATGGAACAAACTACAAAAGGAGGGTGAGTAGCAATAAATGTCAAGGATAACCACACCCCCATGTTGGTACCACAACAAGAAGCAGCATGGATTATCCATGCTCAAGTAACAGTGGCTAAGACTGCTTGCCAGTTTGTAGCCTGCTACAGACTACCCTACAAATGCCAGGAACTGCACTTGGCCTACGCTGGAACAAATGGAAATATCAAGCTCTCCAAACAACATTATATTGGGTGACTGAAAATACACAAACATAGACTGGGAGCATTATCCCAGCACCAACACCCTAGGCCAAAGGTTCCTAGAATCCATAAACCAACATGCTCAGGAACAATGTACCACTCCCACAAGAGGGGTAAGCATACTGGATGTGATAATCAGCAACATGGGTACTCTATGGCCAGATGAGAAGTGTATTCCTCACTGGTAAGATCAGACCATAGAGTAATCACACTGGATATTCACAGCCAGACCACAGTCCCTGTCCAGAAAACCACAGTGAAAAACATGTGTAAAGGAAATGTTGCACTCCTCCAAACTGATGTGGAATCCATTAAAGGCCCTGTGCCTGTGGAAAATATGGGCCACACCTCAGAACCCTTTATAAATGCATTCTATGTACACAGTCAGGAATGCATGGATTATGCAATCCCAAATAAAACCAAGGCCCAATACCATACACACAGGCATCTGGCATGGTGGACCACAGCCATTACCAAACCATGTAAGAGAATGAGGAAGTCACCACATGATAGAGCAAACCCAAAAAGGGAAGTAATCTCTGATCAGTATTATGGCAATAAAATATGGCCAGTCATAAAATCCACTAAGGCCAGCTACAACAAGTTGAATCTGTGAATCTTGGGCAATGTTACACCTGCCCCATGTACACAGACAACCCCCTCCACCCCCAAGAAATACAAATATATGTGAGAGATGCAAGCACGTCTCCAAACTGGAGTCTGAGCTCACTCAACTCAGTACTGTCTAAACTAGTCAGGAAGAGAAGGTAACCACACACACCACAAACCCACTCACATAGACCTATCACAACTGCAAACCAAATACATAAACACACAAAAACATTCCTGGAGGCTATAATTAAAAAACACCAAATCAACAGAGGCCTCCAAAGCAGACACCCAAGAAACCACTGCCCCCAAACATAGCACATGCAACACATAGTAGACAAAGTTGGTGTGCCAAACAGTCACAGCCCGTAAGGACAAACAACATGCCCGATACACTTGTAATAGGTGACGCCATAGTCAGACACACTGATGTCCCGCTCACCAGACTGAACAAGGAAAAGGGTACAGTAAGCTGCCTGTAGGCTGCTACAATCTGCCACATAACACAATCATGCAGGTCACTCCAAAGCAAGTACAAATATGACTGAGTCATTGTCCATGCTGGTGTGAATGACCTGAGACGTACCTCCCTGGACTACATGTAAAGAGACATAGAGGATCTCTCCAATTATGTAGGCCAGGCCGGTATGACTCTGACCCTGATCAGCATCCTACCCCCACCAAGAATGATGCCACAGTACAAACACAGAATGATCAGCTTTAACAATTAGCTCAATTACTGGTGTCAATCCAAGGGGATACAATGTGTCTCTGCTTGGGATGTCATGCTTGACAAGCCACGCTGCTTTGCCAGGGATGGCTTGCACCTGTCACCCCTGTGTGTCTGGGTATTGGCTAAGGCTCTTGCCACCTCTTTAGTACCTTTTGTAGGCAAGGCTGAAAAGACAAACCCACCTCCTCAGAAAACATAAGTGGAAAAAATCATGAGGGTAATCCTGCTCAATGCCAGATGTCTAAACCACAAGATGCACACTCTTGAGGCCCTCCCCAGTATGGAGAACATCGATGTCTGTGCAGTGATGGAAACCTGCGTCAAGGCTCCTGAGAGCACCCCAGCACTACCAGATTATACCTCAAATCATGCTTTTTGGCCCCAAAACCTGGACCAAACCACAAAAGGAGGGGGAGTATCCATATTCAGCAAAGATACCCACACGTCCAGGTTACTGACAATGCGTGAAGCATCAGAGACCATCCATGTGCAACTAACTGTAGGCAAAACCACTGTACAGTTTGTAACATGCTACAGACCACCCTCTCAGACCCAGGAACACCACTCAGCCTCCCTGAAGACACTGGAGAGTATGAATGTCTTCCCAAATACCAAACA
Organism: Protopterus annectens; assembly: GCF_019279795.1. Classification (NCBI taxonomy): domain Eukaryota; kingdom Metazoa; phylum Chordata; order Ceratodontiformes; family Protopteridae; genus Protopterus; species Protopterus annectens. Next base: position 1,731,740,485 of record NC_056743.1, read on the forward strand.
AGGTACTCACAAATCACCACATAGGTGGTAATCCATTACGTATGGAAGAAGTAATCAGAGACCTAGGGACAGAAGTGGACAGTAACCCCACATGCAACACTCACTTTGCCAACATGGCTAGGAAGACCACCTATATTGGTGACCTTATCATGAAAGGAGTCACATCTACATCAAGAGAGGTCATTGTGCCCCTATACTCTTCCCTTATCAGGCCCATAAGTGAGTACAATGCCCCATTTGGGATGTACCATACCCGACACCTGCAGCAGTTAGAAAGACCTCAAAAGTACCTGACCAAGAGGATAAAGGGTGTCAAACATTCGTCATATGCTGCCTGGCTGACAACACCCCAACTGTATGCAGTCACATACTGCATACTCAGAGGCGACGTATGCCCGATGTACAAGGTCATGTCCAATACAGAATTGATGGGCATGCTCCACCTCAGAAAATCCAAAGCCATTAGAGCCGTGAGAGTGACAGATGTCAACCTCAACACATAAATAAATTGGATGTGCTGGAGGGACAGATTCCTAACCCAGAGGCTTCCTACACTCCATGTTAGGCAGAGCCCCTCACTGACTCTCTTCAACAGGTATCTTGCCAAGTGGATGGGAGAGTGTAGATTTACACTGGGGGTCTTAAGTGTGTCACATCTAGACAGAGGCACAGTAAAGTAAACCCTAAATGGCCATAATATTCACATAGCAAGGGGTGGCGAAAGCCACACACACTCTGGCTAGGCTGATAAATGCCCTAGGGCAGATAGCCCAGTATGAACCTATGAACCTATGGAGATACAAATTGTACAGGACACTAAGGATAATCACAAGACTGTCTTAACTGATGGTAGGAACCTTGTTGGGAATTCACAGATATGCTCTGAATTACCAAATATTACAAACAATACACCAAACCCACACACATTGCCAACATCCAACCTGACAGGTTCAGTGCAAACTCCCCCCCCCCCCCCAAAATGACAAATATCTATCCCAGCAGAGTGCTGGCCTACTGACATTGCAGATGCTGAGGTAACAGGCAGCATCTTCAAAGCAAGACACAAGACACACAGCATCGATGGTACGACATGGTGTCCTGGGTTGTGTCCAACATGAACTCCAAGAAGAATGGAATGCCAAATAACACTACTGCTCAATTTCAGCCTTACCACAGGATATGTACCCAAAGAGCAATGTACAGCAACAGTGGTCCCTCTCCACAAAGGTGGTGCCTCAATGGATACTGCAAACTATCACCCCAGAATCCTGACAAGCGTGGTCTGTAAAGCTATGGAAAGGATCATCATGGATCTCAGAAATAAAGATATTGGGGACCTACAGACACTGGACCCTACCCAGCGTGGCTTTCTTAAGGGCAGATCCTGCCCCTTAAACATGTCTGACTCATTTGAAACAGTCATCAAGGCCATTGATGAGGGGAATGTGGTCCACACAGCCTATCTGGACCTTGCAAAAGCCTTCCATACAATACCCCACGTGTTCATTATAGATAAGCTCACCAGCTTAAATATAAACCCCTATGTCAGTAGATGGGTTGCAAACCAGCCCAAGGACAGATCTGACATGGTCAGACATGCTGCAGCCATGTCAGACTACAAACCAGCTACAACTGGCATCCCACAAGGCTCAGTCCTGGGACCTCCCTTGCATGGTTTATATTTCCCATAGGTACAGGCCAACATGGAAGGACTGTGTCTGAACAAGTTTGCAGAGGACTACAAACTGGGCACTTTATCTGACCCTCCAGCTGACACAAGCATCCTACAAAAGGGCCACATAGAAACAGACAACTGGTGCCAGAGCCATGTCATCAAGCTAATTGCAGAAAAGTGTATAGTCATCCCCTGTGGATAAACAGTAAGTGCCCACCAATTACCACATAGGTGTTAACCCATTAAGTACTTTAGAAGTAATAAGAGGTCTGGGGACACAATTTGATAGATATCTTGCATTTGACAACCATGTGGCTGTAGTGGTTACAGAAACATACCATATACCCACCTAATCATGAAGGTAGTCAGATCTAGATCAGGGGAGGTCATCGTGCCTCTTCAGTCATACTTCATCAGCCTCACAATTGAGTAAAATGGCCCCTGTGGGATGTACCTCAGCAGACACCTCCAGCAACTGGAAAGACCCCAAAAGTACCCCACCAGGAGGATCAAAGAGCTCAAATAGATGCCATGTGTTGCCTGATTAAATAAACCGCAGCTCCACACAGTGCCATACTGCCTGCCTAGAGGCAATCTGTGCTTGATGTATAAAGCCATGTCCAAGCTGGAATCAATGAACATGCTGCACCTTGTACAATCTGAATGCCAGTGAGCTATGCATATGAGAGACCTGAACCCCAGCACTGACATACATAAGACATGCTGTAGTGATTGATCCATAACCCAGAAGCTCACCCCACTCTTCAGTAAACTCCCAGTACAGGTTAGCCAGAGAGTCCCTCATTGACTCTCCTCAACAGGAATCATGATGAGTGGATGGGAGATGGTAGGTTTACCCTGGGTATCACTGTTATGTCATGGGTAGACAGAGGCACATTATACTAACCTTGAAATATGTGATGTCAAATTCCAGTTACAATGTGTGTTGAAGGACAAACTCTGACTAGCAGTAGAAATGGCCTAGGGCACATCGCTAGTGTTTGTCAATGTCCACCCAAGTTGTGGAATACACTACCAATGTTGGACAAGCCTGGTGTAAGTAGTCCATATCCGAACAAAATGCAGCATGGTCATATGTGCACAACTGGCCCTTAACCAGTCTGGTGTGCTCACTATGAATATTGAAAGCAGTGATAGGACCGAAACCCAGGATACTGTCCACCACAGTGAAAGTACTGAACCAGTACACTATACAATATTACAGTGTATGGTCATTATGAAAGGATGTTGACAACTGTATGCAAACTATCCCATGGAAACCCTGCAGGCATAGTATAATCCCTGTCGGGTTCAGACACAAAGCACTTGGGCAGTATGTACACGACATGACTCCCAACACACAACTATAAATGTGTAATACTGTGGAAGTTCACATACACCCACAAATGTGGTGGACTGAAGATCTCAACATATGGAAAGCACACACTGGGCATGCTCACACACTTTAATAAATGAGACATATGTCAGGCAACAAGCCATGGAATATGCCTGAACTGGGCATGCTCACACACTTGGGCCATGTCTCAATTTAGCAGTTGGCCACACATATGTGGTATTTGTATGTGTTAAACAAGGAACCAACCACAAGACAGCAATCTGCCCAGTGCACACAGTTAAACGACTACAGAGACATAAGTTAAATAGTGGATCTCACACATATTCAAACATCTTCCACAGATACACAAGTTGTACATAGAAACAGGGAAAGCTATGGCAATAAAGACCTGCAAACAGTTTATCAGCAACAAATATTGTGCAGCTGAAAATTAAACATATGGGTGTAGAGGTCAATACTAGGCTGTTTGCCCTGGGGAATACAAGCTTAGCCAGACTGTGCTTGGCATCTGCCTCCCCAGTACAGTAGGCTACTGTGCCTCTGTAAAGTAGGTCACAGAAGGCACCATGTAAGGCTAGTGCGCTGTGTCTCCGTCAAGCAGGGACACAGTGGAGATCCCAGGGGTTGAATTTGCAATGTCACATCCATGTTTGAATCCTGCAAATGCTCAGTGTGTGTGTGTTTGGGTGAGGGGGGGTTAGTGTGTGTGCAATTCTGTGTGAAAGAAATGTCCCTTCTGCCAACTAGAAGAACACACTGCATGATGTATACTCCTCTTTCTAAACACTGATGATGTCAGCACCCTATAAGTACAGCAGGAGAAGGGAAACCTCCTAGTAATTCGGAAAGCACGCTCCGCTAATGTGTCTCTCGCAAGTGTCATAACATAGTTAGGTAGGGGTTTGAATCCTGCAAATACTCAGTGTGTGTGTGTTTGGTTTAGGGGGGTTAGTGTGTGTGCAATTCTGTGTGAAAGAAATGTCCCTTTTGCCAACTACAAGAACACACTGCATGATGCACATTCCTCTTTCTAAACACTGATGATGTCAGTACCCTATAAGTACAGCAGGAGAAGTGAAGCTTCCCAGTAATGCGAATAGCGCACTCTGCTAATGCATCTCTCTTAAGTGTCATAACATAATTAGGTAGGGGTTTGAATCCTGCAAATGCTCAGTGTGTTTGGATGAGGGGGAATTAGTGTGTGTGCAATTCTGTGTGAACGAAATGTCCCATTTGCCAACTACAAGAACACACTGCATGATTCCCCATTCTAAACACTGATGATGTCAGCACCCTATAAGTACAGCAGGAGAAGAGAAACCTCCCAGTAATGGAAATAGAGTGCTCCGCTAATGTGGTTCTCTCAAGCATCATAACATAGTTAGGTAGGGGTTTGAATCCTGCAAATGCTCAGTGTGTGTGTGTTTGGGTGAGGGGGGTTAGTGTGTGTGCAATTCTGTGTGAACAAAATGTCCCTTTTGCCAACTACAAAAACACACTGCATGATGCACATTCCTCTTTCTAAACACTGATGATGTCAGCACCCTATAAGTACAGCAGGAGAAGAGAAACCTCCCAGTAATGCGAATAGTGTGCTCTGCTAATGTGTCTCTCTCAAGTGTCATAACATAGTTAAGTAGGGGTTTGAATTCTCCAAATGCTCCGTGTGTGTGTTTGGGTGAAGGGGGTTAGTGTGTGTGTGCAATTCTGTGTGAACGAAATGTCCCTTTTGCCAACTACAAGAACACACTGCATGATGCACATTCCCCATTCTAAACACTGATGATGTCAGCACCCTATAAGTACAGCAGGAGAAGGGACACCTCCCTGTAATGTGAATAGCGTGCTCCGCTAATGCATCTCTCTCGAGTGTCATAACATTGTTAGGTAGGGGTTTGAATCCTGAAAATGCTCAGTGTGTGTGTTTGGGTGAGGGTGGTTTGTTTGTGAAAGAAATGTCCCTTTTGCCAACTACAAGAACACACTGCATGATGCACATTCCTCTTTCTAAACACTGATGATGTCAGCACCCTATAAGCACAGCAGGAGAAGGGAAACCTCCCAGTAATGCAAATAGCATGCTCTGCTAATGCGTCTCTCTCAAGTGTCATAACATAATTAGGTAGGGTCTTGAATCATACAAATGCCATGTGTGTTTTTGTCACACAGTTTGTCCATGTGTGTGGGGTGTTGCTCTTAATATTGTATGACATAGATCATATCAGTAATGTCAATGCACACATGAGGTATGTGTGTGCCACATAGACATATGTACCTGTGACCTGAAATATATCCCATGTGTGAAGCCTGCCTCATGTGAATACATGTAATTTGCATTACACAACTTTATGACTGTGGTTTTCTGTGCAGGGGCTGCATTTGGCATGTGAATATACAGTGAGACTAGTCTATGGTGTCATCTTACCAGCGAGGGATACACGTCTGGTCTGGAGCATATAATCAACATGTTGGTGATGAACAGGTGCAGCATGTATTCCCCACTTGTGGGAGTGGTAACAAGTCATTCCATAGCAATTGAGTGTATGGATTCTAGGAACTTTACACATATGGTGTTGGAGCTACAATAATGCTCACAGTCTATGTGTGAGTAAATGAAGCTGCCCAATATATTGTTGTTTGGAGACATCTGCAGATATACATGTCTTCTTAAGTAGGCCAAGTGTGTTACCTGGGTTTGGGAGTGTGGTGTGTGCCAGGTTATGAACTGGATGGCAGTCTTACCCACTGTTAGTTGCACATGGATAGTCTCTGATGCTTTGTCCTGTGCCACCAACCTGGAGGTGTGCGTATCTTTGATGAATATTGATACTCCCCCTCCTGTTCTGTTTTGGTGCACGTTATGTGGCCGACAAGCATGGTATGAGGTATAACCTGCCAGTGCTGGGGTGCTTTTGGGGGCCTTGAACCAGGATTCTTTTACTGCACAGATATTGATGTTCTCTATGCTAAGGACAGTTTCCAGTGCATGCATCCTGACGTTTACACTGCTGGCGCTGAGTAGCATTACTATTAGTTTCCTATCCCTTGTGATACCTATGGAGGTGGTCTTGTCTGTTGAGCCTTGCCTAAAAAAGGCACTATGGGTATATCAAGAGCCTTTGCCAATATCCGAAAGCCCATGGGTGACAGGTGCAAGCTGTCACTAGCATAGCAGTGTGGCTTGTTGAGCATATCATCCCAGGCTGACAGTCATTGTATCCCCTTTGAATGACACTGAAACATAAACCAATTGTCTGAATTGATCATCTTGTCTACATATTGTGGCATCATTCTTGGTGAGGGTAAGATGCTACTCAAGGTCAGGGTCCTACCAGTCTGGGCCACATGCTCACAGAGCTCCTCTATGTCTCTCATCATGAAGTCCAGTGAGGTATGTCTCAGGTCATTCACACTGGCATGGACACTGACTGAGTCATATTTGTACATGCCTTGGAGTGACCTGTGTGCTTGTGTTATGTGGCAGGTCATAGCGCCCGACAGGCATCTCACTGTGACCTTCACCTTGTTCAGCCTGGTGAGTGGGACATCAGTGTACCTGACGATAGAGGCAACCATCACAAATGTAGCAGGTGTGTTGTTTAGCCTTACATGCTGTGACTGTTCGGCACACTGGCTATGTGAGCTATGTGTTGCACGTGTTATGTTCTGGGGTAGCGGTTGCTTGTGTGTCTGCTTTGGAGGTGTCTGCTGCATAGGCAGACCTTTATTTAGAGACTCCAGGTATGGTTGTGTGTGTTTATTTGTTTGGATTGCTGTCGTGGTAGGTCTATGTGAGGCTGGAATTGTAGTGACTGTGGTTTCCATCTCCTCCTGACAGGTTTTGCCAGTACTGAGTTGAGAGAGCTTAGCCTGCAGTTTGGATATATGGTTGCATCTCTCACATGTGGTAGAATTTGTTGGGAGGAGGAGAGGGCTGACTGTGTAAATGAGGCAGTTGTAACATTGCCTCTAGATTTCCAGATTCACCAGCTGGACCGTGGAGGAGACTGACAACTGACCTTTGAACATGCTGGGCTAGTATTGGGAATTCCTTTATAATTAACAACAAAAAGGGCCAATGGGGAACAAGGTACATAAGGTGAGTTTGTGAGGGTGTAGTGGTTTTAATTTGTTAGTGCTGGCATATATAAATGCTTTAGTGAGCAAGTGCCAGGTATCTCAAATGCAATGTGTTACAGGTAACTTAACTGCATAACTGACAAACACTAACTTTCTGTCAAGTGAAACAAGGACATACATACAGTAAGCAATGCATATGTCACTAGGGATTCTCAGAGGTGCTGTAAAGCTGCATTTCAGGTGGAATTAGTGTTTCAGGGAAATAACAAGCAAACAAGCATACAAACAAAGCTACAATCAGCAGGCATGGATCTAGTCTATGCTACAGCAAACAAGGTGTACCGATTTCAGTAAGAAACAGTTCAAATATGCAGGCACTATAAGCCTTTAGCCAGAAATTCCCACCTCAGACGGGCAGAGTCCAGTCTCTCCTCCCACAAGAGTGTAGACCATGAACCTTTGTAATGTGAAATAACTGGCCTGAAGCCCAACTGCTTAAACCAGAACTAATACACATTTATAATGACAGACACTGAGCCCTCAATCAGCATTCCACAACTTAGTAGACTGTATGCTACCTGTCCTGCCACCACAGTATCCCTGACATTTAATAAGACTCACCTCCTGTCATAGTTAGTTGTGTGTTTTGGGGCTGTCAAGCATGGTATGAGGTGTAACCCAATAGTGCTAGGGTGCTCTTGGGAGTCTTGAACCTGTTGTCTATTACTGCACAGATATCAACATTCTCCATGCAGAGTAGAGGTTGTACTACATGCATCTTGCAGTTTACATGTCCACCATTGAGTATCATAACTTCCATTTACTTATCCCCTGTGCTACCTGTGTAGGTGGCCTTCTGTTTACAGCCTTACCAGCAGAATGTAAAGATGTGCAGACATTACACTATGGTAATTTATAGGGGTGTACCAAACAATACAATGGCAATCATACTGTTAATGCATCAGGCATGCTGGGATATACCCACAATGATATAATTACACTGCACAGTTGACAACATGATAATATTACTACACATCTATGTAGTCACCCTGTGCATCAGCACCATGTTAACCGGTCCTGCATCGATGTTACAGATTGCAGGAGGTGGCACAGTTTCATCATATGCACAGGGTGTGTACTCGGTATGCCTGAGTCTGCCACTGATACAACAAATCGACATGTATGTGTATGTGTGTTAGTGAGGGACAACCGTAGAAGATGGGGAAATGTTGATGCAGTGTGTGCGTGTATGTGTTAGCTCTAGGTGTTAGCATTATGCATCTGTGTATGCATGCACACAGTTCCACCTTGTGGCCGCCATATACGGGTGTTTGTGGACAGCCACAGACTGTACCTGCCAGGTCGTACAGATCACTGTCTCTGGCCATGGACATGGTACCTGTGCTTGGCAGGGGTGCTACGTACAGTATCAGGTACTAAGCCAGACTGGGTACTGTCATCAGAAGCAGGTGGTTGTTGACTGGAGACATGTCCCTGCTGGGACTGTCCAGAGCCATGTGCACGTGGTCTCCTAGGGTGGTCTGATGACAGCACAGACCCAGCATTGCTGGGGCTGGTACTGGCACTATGTGAGTGGCCACGGGTTTGTTGTCATCCACAACGACTGCCAGCTGCTGCTGTTGCTGGCATTCATCCATGTCGATGCCTCAACCGCCCTGCGCTGCCCTGGCTCATGGACATGTAGTTGTGGAACAGGTCTAATGTGTCCCCCCAACGTCTGTCAATGACCTCGGTGAAATTACGGATGGCAGCCGCAATGTCACGCATAGTGTCATTCATAGCAGTGCGATGTGCTCTCAGCTCCCTCAGACCCTGTCTGGTGTACCGTTCCATACGTGACTGTGCCTGCATTACAGCCTGGAACATAGCTGAGGTTGAAAGACCTCTGTGGGCACATCTGACAGGGGCAGTACGACCACGGATGATCCCACGAGAACCCCTGGACATCTGCCTGTGTGGTACCATGTCAGAACTCTGGCCAGGCTGCTGTGAGGGGATGCATGTGCCACTGATACCACATTACCCTGGTCAATGCCCACTGTATGCTGTCCATCACCTAGGGATATTGGTGACAATGGATGTATTGGCAGGATGACTGTGCGCATTGATGGGGTTGACAGCTGTGTACTGTCGATTGGCTGACCAACAACGGACCCTGGCACACCTCCCTGTGCCATTACACAGGTATCATCATTATCACTATCCCCAGCAGCAGATTCAGGTTCCCTGCTGCACATCACCAGAGCAGCACCAGAACCTGTGAGAAGAAGACAGGAAACACAGTTTACAATGTGCACACAATGTTACCACACATGCACACATGCACACATGCACACGTGCACACATGGGCACATGCACACATGCACACATGTTCACATGCACACATGGGCACATGCACACATGCACACATGCACACTCCTCAGTACATGAGATACAAACACACAGACGCAGACACACCTGCAATCACACACATAGCAATACCATTTTAGGGTATTATTACTATTACTATCATTAGTATTAAAGGAATGTTATTACACACATACCAGCATGGATTGGCTGCCTTGCTGTTACACCAGAGGGACCTGCACAAATAAGACATTCATTGTCAGTGGGCACAACTGTGCCATTGATACTGTGAGTATGATACAGTTCAGTAGTACAACAGTTGGCTTTCACAGGTGTACTGCCGATATTGAGAATATCACTCTTGCACAATAATTACCAGGATAATAGCTACAAACACAGTACACACCTCACACATGCATAAACTACCAGTGTAGGGAACAGTCAAATATAGATATGGCATGTTACCTGCATGCTCCAAGTCCTCCTGCTGGGTGGTTCCAGCCTCCATCATTACACATGTGTGTGGATGTTGTTGTTGTTGGGCTGGAGCCACAACACTTAGGAGGAGCCTCTCCATTCTGGTGAGGGGGGTGTATAGCCAACCCACCACCTGTGGCAAGCTGTTGCCTGTGGATATCAGACGCACGCTGATGGACATTTCTAATTAAATCACTGCAGTGATGGCGTACCTGCTCATATGTCCAGTTGTGCATGCCTATATCATTTACCCGATGGACAAGGTCTTGCCACAGTGCAGCTCTCTCCTGCTGTTTCTGGCTGGTGCAGGAAAAGAGTGTGGCAAAATCCCGCACCAAGCTCTGGTGTATCTCCTCTTCCTTTGCAGCAGAGTATGTGGGATTGCATTGGTGCACCATTGCCCTGGAAAGAAAAGAAAAATATGTGAGCAAGTGATATGGCACACATAAAACTCTACTGTAGTGATATCACTGAACTGCCATATATAGCATCTGTCTGTCTATTGGGGGATACACATTTGAATGACCACATATCAGTGCTCAGCTGACAACTCTGTGACAGTGCCCGGCACACTCCATACAACAAACAAGTATACTCCAGCAGTCAGCACACTGTTTGAGGTCTAATGCACAGCCTCACACTGGGGGTATGTATCAAGGTAATGTATGGGGAACATTGTCAACCCATGCAATGCATGCAATGCACAGTACAAATGTCACTAGTAATGCACCGTAGTCTTTGTTGCCATATCCATACCTACACCACCATCACATACAGGGAACCACAGCACAACATATGGCAATGTAGTATGTTTGTATCCCAATACCTGACACATCTTTCTCTGGCCTCACACCAAGGATACACACTACCATGACAGACACAAAGTCATGCTGAGCAATGACACCATTACAGACCTTGCACACAGTTAGTGGCACACGCATTCCACCTCACATAGTTGGTATTGCAATGAGTACATGTGTGTGTGCTTTGTGTCATAGGCAGGTAGTATGCTATTGGGCCTGGGCCTACAGCAGCATACTGTTATGCTACCCTGCCCCTTGGGACACATGTAATGTGGTTGTACTTGCTCCTGTCAAACAGTTACACAGGGTGACTCATATGGCATACTACCTATCTGCATAACATTCAACAGGGGTATGTCTGACATCTACTAATGGGGAGCCTTGCTTCGTAATGCTGGGTGGTTTACTTCAGGGTATGGCCTATTTGTGTGTAGGGACCTGTACCTCCACCATGTGCTCTTTACTGCGGTGCCAAGGATGACAGACATAGGTCATTTATGCTGGGGATATTGTGAGGTGTTACCATGGTTGTTGGACAACTGTTATGGGTGTGACTTAACTATGTATATCCAGCAGTGGTATGCTCTGTGTCGGTAGTTTGAGAGGCACTCTATCTGTGGTTTTGTCAGTCACTTTGCATAGGTAATGTGTTTGAGGGCATTATCACTGTTTGTTAGGTATGACTGTATCCTTCTCCCTTTCTGTAGTTGTCATGGGTGGTACATACCATGTAGGACATTGTGAGGTGAAGCGGGGTACAGTGACCTACATTTCACTAGCTGACACACCATTTCTGCTGACATGTCCCATGTACAGGTATTACAAGACTGGTGTGCCACTGTGAATATCACAGGGGAGGCTATTGTACACTTGTTTCCCATGTTCCCTCCTGACACATCCAGTAGTAGGCAGGCAACCACATATGTGGTGGTTAGTGGTGTAAGTGTTTTGGAATGGGGTATGGTACTCCTGTATCTGCACTGGTGTTCAGTACATGCCTTTGTCAACAGGCACCTGTTGCAATACATCTACACACACGTGCCTCTCTCAGCATATATATATATATATATATATATATATATATATATATATATATATATATATATATACGAGGGGGTGAGAGATAGAGAGAGAGAGAGAGAGAGAGAGATATTCATATACATACATATCTGTGCACATGCATATCTGTCTGCATATGTGTATGTATCTATATATATATCTATATATGTATGTGTCTTTTACATAATATGTGTATATACATATTCTATCCATCTATCTATATATGTTCATAGGTAGGTATTAGGCTATCGGCCCTAGGGCCCATAAAAGCCTAGCCAATAAATGTACCCTGGCTTTTGCCACCCAAGAAAGGTATTTTCCTATGCCCCTGTTGAGCAGAGCCACAGACGTGATCCCCGGGTGAATTCCCCATTTCCCATCCAATCATCAGGATCTTTCTTGAAGAGTGCTAATGAGGAGCTCTGTTTGACATAGATAGGTAGTCTGTTCCAGAGTATGGGAAGTGTCTGAGACAGGACTGTATCCCTCCAGCATGTTCTGTTTATTGTGGTGACAAGGTTAAGGTCTCTAGAGCGTGTAGCTCAGAGGAATTGGGATTTCTTTAAGTGGAGCATGTCCAACAGCTGTAGGTTTGACATAGCTGTGTATATTAGGCAGAGATCACCCCTGAGTAGGCGATAAGCCATGGAGTCAAGCTGTAGTTTTTTGAGACGTTCTGCATAGGGCATCTGTTTGAGGCCAGTAATCCTCTTTGTGAGGTATTTCTGTGGTCTTTCCAGTTGTCCTGTGAGGTACATACCAAAAGGGGCGTTGTACTCTATTATGGGTCTGATAAGTGATGAGTTGAGGGGAACAATGACCTCTTTTTCTGGATGGGAATCCTTTTGTGATGAGATGAGCCACACAGAAGGATTTCCTGACCACTGTGCAATGTGATTATCAAAGGAGAGACTACTGTGCACCTGTGTCCCAAGGTCTATTATCACATTTTCGGCATTAAGTCGACTACCAGCTATCTGGTAGTTCATGGGTACAGAGTTTATACCACAGGGATGACAATACACATTTTGGCATTGAGCTTCAGGCCATGGCTTTGACACCAGGTATCTGTCTCAGTGAGGGCCTTTTGTAGTTTGCCCACATCGTTAGGAGTTGCGATTATGGCTCCTAGTTTGCAATCATCTGCAAACTTTGTTAGCCACAGACCTTCTGTGTTGGCCTACACTTTGGAAAAGTAGATACCAAACAGGGGAAGAACCAGGACTGAACCCTGTGGTACTACCCTTGTCACTGATCTGATGTCGGATTTGGAATGCACTACTTTCAAAGTGTGGGTTCTGTCCGTGAGCCAGTTGTCAACCCATCTTATGACATAGGGATTTATACCTAGTTTAGTGTGCTTATCTATAATTCCAGAATGGGGGATGGTGTTGAAAGGCTTGGCGAGGTCTACATAAGCTGTGTGAACCATTTCACCATCATCTATGGCTTTGGTGACTGCTTCAAAGAAGTCAATCAGGTTTAGGAGACATGATCTGCCTTTTACAAATCCAAACTGAGTAGGGTCCAGAGTTTGGAGATTACCAATGTCTTTGTTTATGAGTTCCATGATGGTACATTCCATGGCCTTACAGACCAGGCTCATCAGGCTAATGGGGTGGTGGTTACCGTGGTCCGTCGTGGCTCCCCCTTTGTGGAGTGGGATGTGTTGTGGTGCGCCATTCAGTGGCTACAAAGCCTGAGGTGAGGCTATGATTGAACATGGTACTGTGGTAGGGTGCCAGTTCATTCAGTGGTTCGTGTAGAATGTAGCCTGGGATATTGTCAGGTCCCATGGATGCTGTGTTCTTGGCTTTGGAGAGTGTGTATTTTACCTGTGCAGCCGTGATTATAGGGACTTTGCATTCTTCCAGTATAGAGATGGGCCCTCTAGGGGAAGAGAGGGGGGTAAAGTTAGCAGTGAACCTATCTGCCAGGATGTTGGCAATATCAGTTGGTTCTGTATATTTAGTGCCATTATGCTGTACCTCAGAGCAGATCTGAGTGTTCCCATTTAGATTCTTGACATAGCTATAGAATGCTTTGTGGTTGTCTTTAGAGTCAGTGGCAATTTTGTTTTTGTAACTAGCTTTGGGGGATTTTATGAGGGATCTCAGCTTCTTACTGAGGTTGACCAGGGAGTTCCTCCATTCATGGGAATTTACTTATTTTTGCAACAGTGTCTTTCTTCTGATGTAGAGTTTGTTTATGGCAGAGGACCACCAGACTGGCTTCCTTTGTCTGGGGGATAACATCTTGGTTCTATTAGGGATAGCATGATCCATGCACTCATGTAAGTGCTTATACAGTGCATTTGTGTAGGATTCAGCAGTCATACCTCTATTGTCCATCTGCATGGGTGTCATGCAGTTTGCCACTTCTGTCTTAAGAAGTGTGACATTGGCTTTTGAGATGTTTACTGTGATGGCGCCTCTAATTGGGGATGGGGGTGGGATGTGGATGTCTAGGCTGATTACCTTGTGGTCGGATCTCACCAACAAGGAATTGACCTCTGGCATGGAACACCGGTTTCCCATGTTGGTGATGACCAAGTCTGGGATATTGCTGCCCCTGGTGGGGGTGTGAATAAGTTAATCCAAGGCGTTGGTATTTATGAATTCTAGAAAACGTTGAGCAATAGAGTTGGTAAGGGTCTAGTTTTTCCAGTTAATGGTGGGGTAGGTGAAATCGGCCATTATTAGGGTGTTGGGTTGTACCCAATAATTTCCAGTGTATCATGACATGAGGGGTGTGAATCCTGGGGTATGGTGGGGGGTCTGTAGCAAGCTACGATTTGGATTGCGTTCTTGCCCAGAGTTAGTTGCAATTGGATACCTCAGATGCATTATGCTGTGCAACTAGACTGGAGGTGTGGATATCCTTAATGAATATGGACACGCCTCCACCTTTAGTGCTTCTTTCTGGGTTAGGTGGCCAACAGGTGTGGTATGAATTGAAGCCCAGTAATGCATGGGTGCTTTCTGGAGCTTTGAACCAGGTCTCTGTCACTGCACAGATGTCACAGATGTCACCGCTTACAGTGGTGTATTTGTCATTTGAACCTTGCCTGACAAAGGCACTATAGGGGTGGCATGAGTCTTAGCCAGTATCTGGAATCCTGAGGGCTACAGGTGCAGGCCATCTCTGGCAAAGCAATCGGTCATGTCGTCCCAGGCAGACAGATGTTGGATCCCCTTAGAATGACACCAGAAGCTTAACCAATTGTTGAGGTCAATCATTTTGTCCTTGTACTGTGGTATCATTCTGGGTCTATCTATTTCTACATTCCTCTCTATCTATGTATGCATATATGCACATTATATATAGATACATATATAAATATACATACATATAATATATATATATATATATATATATATATATATATATATATATATCTTTTTATTTACATATACGAATACACACACTAACATACTGCTAAACATTCAGTACTGTACAACCTACATTGTACGTTGCACTACAACCTACATTGTTATGTGCACATAGCATCCTTCACATACATATGTATGTCCAGCCTTCACTAACAGTTGCAGTATGTCCCCTGCCCTATGCACATCTTCATATATATCTATATACAGACTGCTAACACATATGGAGAGTTCACAGTATGTAGACTATTACATTATTAGTTTACATTACCTTTGTTGGACACTGCTATTTTTGATGGCTTGCTGCTTGGTAGCCTGCTGTTCTGTACTGTAGTAGTTTCAGCAGTCTGTGTCTCTTATTTGTTTTTTTTTTTTTGTTTTTATTTATTTATGTTTTCTCTCTCTCTCTCTCTCTCTCTCTCTCTCTCCCTCCGGCTGTTGCAATGAACGTATTGCATGTGTGGGCTGGGAGTACAGGCTGCTTTTGTAGGTATATGCAGATGTGCATGTGATGGCCTCTGCACCAAGTGTTAGCCAGCATTTGCTAATTGCATGCAGCCTGCTGTGTGGTACTTGCAGTTCTCACTGTGATTTCAGGACAGTGCTATAAAATGTAGGTGAGGTAGGCATAGCCCTTTCAGATTTTCAAGGTGGGGACCATGTTGGTATGCTGTGGACACTGTTGTGTGAGTGTAAAGGTTGGTATGTCTCTCATATCTCAGGCTGTGTTGTAGGCACTGACATGCATGTTGTACTGATACCTGACTATTGCATCCTCCAGTTTATTCTTCTCAGTGTGTATGTTAACTGACACCTAATAATACTAATACTGTTCAAATGGGAGTATGTGCTTTCCTGTGGGACTTGTGGAGTAACTGGTTTACAGCAGTGGCTCTTGCAATGTGCTGCTATGGCTTCACTATTTAGCCTTTACATTCACTCCTTGGAGGCCTGCTAGGTGTCTTTACTGGAATGTGTTGTTATGGCTCTCCTATTTTCCATTCACATTCACTCCTTGTAATGCTTGCTATATTTCTTTCAGCAGCAATTATTTGTATGTTTGTTGTGGTTTGGTGGTACTGCATGCAGTTTGGTCTGGCCAAGATGTGGGGCTTGACACCTACAAGGGTATTTTATTTTGCTCCTGAGCAGTAGTGGCACCTTCTACTTTGTACTAACAGTTATGGATAGCAGGCACATGCAGTGCTTGTAAACAGCTATACTGTCCTTCTGTTATTAGTTGGATACCTCCTTTGATATTTGTGGGGTGTACACCTACATGTGGGTGTGATTGTGAATAAACCATTTCTGACATGCACGTAGTGCATACTTTCAGTATTTGACAGTTACCATTACGTGGGACAAAACACCTTTCTGCCTACTATTAGTACATTTCACAGGGAGTCAGTGGGGCACAGTTAACATTTGTTTTCAAATCAGGGACATCCCTGTAAATCAGTCCCATTTGTGAGGTCTGGCCACTTACCTGTTCAAATATGGCAGTGTTTATCCTGCTCTGATAGTGTGTGTGGTTTGCAAGGTGCTACTGTCACATTATTACCTACTAGCTACCGACTAGCATGGCTGTTTCTCTTCTCACACTAATGTTATACAAATCCACAAAAATTGCTAGTAAAGATACAAGACAAGCTTTGTGTAATAGCCTTCCTATATTCCCTTTACATTCAGTCCTACTATTTCATGATATATTGCTTTCAGCAGAAGGTTCTTGTATATCAGTCATGGCTTAGTGATAAGTTGTGCAGACTAGTGTTTCCAAGGTCCTGTGTTCGAGACTGACAGAGGAATTTTATTTTGCTGCTGAGCAAACTACAGGTCTTGTCATTCAGAGTGACTAAGGTACTTTTAAGCAGTTGTAAGTGGGTTAATGCTGGTTTGCACAGAGCTCACGCATGTGCACTGTCGCTTAGCTTCACGCACACAAGCTTAGCTAAGTGCACAGAAGCGCACACCCGCTTACTACTGCTTAAAAGTGCTTACTCTCGCGCACACCCACGCTAATTTCTTTGAAAGAAAAGAAAATGGAGAGATAGGACAGTGGTGAAAAAGGGGGCACAAAGAGGGTAGGACAGTAGGAAAACAAGCTCGGGATTTGCAGTAAGGATGTAGGAAAGGCCCATAGCTGCCCATTTCTTTATCAGCAACAGCTGTGCATATCTCTGTAATTTGGTGTGAAATTTGAAACCTTCCACCCCTGAGAAAGGGGTGAGGACAACAAAATATGTTGTACAGCCAATTGTAATTACCAGTTCACATGTCCAGCAGACATGTCTGCAAAATGGGCAGCTATGTATGGGGCGTCATTTTTTTTCGGGAACAGAGTGCCCTTTTTTTTTTTTTTTCAGGTGAGAGTGGAATGTGAGGTACAGGAAGTAGGTATATTTGGGGAGGTAGGTAGGGGAGGTTAACAGACAAGACAAACAAGACGCATACAGGGGTGGAGTATGACACATGTAGGGGGGAAACACAATTGATGGGACGGATGTTGGGATATCGCGAGCCCATGAGCCCACAGATGGCAACAGTGGAAATGACATCCCCACCCATGGGCAGTTGCCACTGTGCCTTCACAACCCAGGACGGGGCTGTGCTGGGGGCTGTGTAGGATGGGCAGCAGGGACACCCATGAGTTGTGCCACCCGAGCCTCAAGCTGGCGTAGGGATTCAAGCACAGAATGCCTGATCTCGCTACGCACCACAGACCGGACACTTTGGAGGGTGAGTGGACGGTCTTCTCCAGCCACGCTTGCAGAGGGGGGACGAGCCCCATCCCCTGCAGCGCTTCCACCCAAAGGTGGCACAGGGCCACTGGAGGAGGTTCCGGCCTGGGCACTAGTGCCAGGTGCACTCGCCAGCTGAGGTGGGAGAGGTGGTCCGCTGGAACCCGCCTTCCCTGTTGTCCTATGTTTAGACATATTTTATGACATTTTGGGTTAGTAACAAACAATACCATTCAAAATTAGTTGTAACAGCATGCATCAGTATTCCCATTAACCAAACACCCATGAATTCCAAACATTAAACAGCAAGCATAACACATGCATATTTTGAACAACAGTACACAATCCAACAGCATGCAGGGTCGATTGATGGCAACAGGCCATCAGGTTTGGATATGTGAACAGGGCACATGCAGCAACGTACATGCAAATATGCTTGAACCAACAGGACAAATGTCCATAGGAATTGATTGTGAATACACATACCCAGTTTGTTGTGGAATGGCATTATTTGTGAATATAGGGTAGGGTGAAGAAATATTTCATTAACAACTTCAACTACATATACATATGCTGTACATCTCTAGTAGCTGCAGATATATATACCCTACAGGTCTTACTACAGTTTCCTATATGTAATCTTAGGAATGTTGTTGATGGGACTATTACTGATACATTAATATCCATTGCATTTTTATTCATACACATTTCATATCTGGCTATGTTCAGGCACAGCATCCTGCTACATTTCATTTATATGGCTCTAGACAACTGTGGATGTTCATTATTTCATACAACCATACTATCTCCATATTGCAAGGGTACAGCAACATATACAAATTGTGGGACAGACACGTTCCAGCTTCAGTACTTTATTTCAAACATTTCACTGTTTGGTTGTGGCTGTCTCATTCATTTCATTATGTACTGACTGCAGTATACTTTATTCAGAAGTTATAACAGCTTTCTTGGTTGACTCATACATCTTTCTCTCACTCACTTGTTTTATTTTTACAATTCAAGTTGGTACTTTATTGTAGGCATTATTAACATGTCATACCTGCTTACAACAATCCTTTCCAACAGACTCACTTCTTTCATATGGCAGATTTTCTAAGGGGATTTATTTGACACATGTCTATTATCTTTGGCTTGTTTATCAGTGATTTTCAGGCTGCTGTAGGTTATCTGATATTACACTTCAGGTGGGTAATCACTATTTCAGACTTGTTTACTTTTTATTTTTGGATTACAGGCTGCATCACTTATCTAATCATACAGTGCTATCAGAATCTTTCTTCTAGTGTTATTTGAACTTTATTAATATATGACTACACTGACCTCTTTTACAAGCTGTCTCACTTATATTGTATAATAATTACAGGAATATAATTACTAACCTGCCTGGTGGCGCAACTGCTCCAGCCTATCACCATAGGCTTGGCTATTCGCGGAACTTACACCTGCAGCTGTAATATAAATGAAGTAATATTGGAAAATACATCTCCATAATATCAGCTAGGATAATTCCTTACATACATAATTACATGGATACTTAGTAGTGGGACATTGAGCATTTGCCGGGCCTCCTGGATCCAACGGTTCAGTTGGTCCTGCTTCCGTCTCTTCAGGTCCGCATGGTGGTGACGGACCTGTTCACCAGTCCTTGGTATGCCTGTGGTACTGGTGAGATCATGTGCCAACCAGTTTCACACCTCTGCATTATATGCACCCCACAGAACCTGGCCCTGCATGAGTTGAGCCTCATGATCGTGGATTAGGAGCCAAACCATGTATTTGGACTCCTCAACACCCCACCTCTGTGCTCGAAAGCGACTGCCCCCTCCTACACTTGCCATCCTGACTGCAAATAGGTTCCACAATCAGTAATGCTGTGTATTCCCGCCTATGGGGCATATATATGACGTTTTTCCTGCACTTATCTGTGATTGGCCATTTTGGAATTGTATCAGCTTCACAAAACCTGCTTTGTCATGCTTCTATTTCCATTCATTCCTATATATATATGCTAATACTGCATTTTTCAGTACAGCTGTCATGGCTTAGTGGTTCGGTACTTTGACTATGATGCACAGTATCCTGGGTTCGAGCCTGGGCATTGCTTCTTTTTTTATTTTACTACTGTCTAGACAGGCTAGGAGGTGTGTCTGTTTAAAGGCGGCTTTGATACAGGTTGCTCAACGTTGCCTGCCGGTAAGCCAGTTGGTGCGCTGGGCAGCTCCGCGCAAACGGGTTACGCTGCTTAATGTATTATTTGGCTGTGAGCATGCATATTACGCTGTGAGAAATGTTGTGCAACTATGGGCACACAGTTTCAGCGTGTTAAAGCACTGCTCAACCCCTGGCACTCCTATTATACCTGTTAAACCACTGGTCACCTGCAGGCAAACATACTCAGCTTGTTAGAGCACTGCTCAGCTATGGGCACTTATAAAATATTTTATTTTTTTATTGTGTCAGAGTTCTTCATAAAACATGGCCCATTTCATTGCATTTTACTTAAATTATAATTGTATATATATACATATATGTCAGGGGATTGTTTCGTGCTTATTTCACTAAAAATAAAAAATGATGTTGTTGGTGCTCGAACCGTGACTACCTCCTCTTTGGCTGATGTCTCTACCGCTACACTATTGCTACTTGGCTTATTTTGCAAATTTAGAGCTTATATGCTTTTTCAATGACTGCTAACTGTGGCTGAGCGAAGGGCACACCCGCGCAAATGAGCGCAATTACGGGCAAACATTTCTGAAATAAAAAAAAATTAAACTGTTCATTTTTATGTTTTACATTTCAGTTGGGTTAATAGTCTGTAGGGGCATGTGTGCTGTTGTGTTTCTTGACATTTCTGCGGACTCCCTCGAGGGAGTTTCCTTTTGGGACTGTGATTCTTCTGGGGGCGTATCCCTTTGCAGGTCTCGCCATGCGGACACGCCCCCAACATTGCTACAAGGACCGTTAGCCTAGGGTGTGATTCAGCATGCCCTCATGAATATGCATGGCATGCTGACATCACCCCGCTTAACTGCAGCCTCCGTGTAAGATTTGCTAACTGTTACACGGAGGCTTCGTGAATCCTGCCCTTTGAGTTTTCAATTTCTCTTGGCCACATTAAATGCAGAGCACACTTGACATAGCTTTACATATGATGCATAACAAGTACACCATCAGAAAAAAACAAGTAGCTTTTATTACAACAAGCAGAGCTTTCAGTCAAACAATCTTCTTCAATGCTAAAATTATACTGTTGCATTCTAACAAGGACAGGCTTAATACTAATTTTGTTGTTTATATTAAGCCTGTCCTTATTAGAATGCAACAGTATAATTTATAATATTTTATAAGAATTTGAAGTGTATTAATGTAATTTATGTGTTTATAAGTACTTAATTAAGGATACTTTGTGATTGGTTGGCTGTGGTCACATTGTATCTGCTTTGCTCCTTTTAAATGAATGAGAAAATGTAGTATGACGTTTAGCATTGAAGAAGGTTGTTTGACCGAAAGCTCTACATGTTGTAATAAAAGCTACTTGTTTTTTCTGACGGATTTGTTTTACATCAGAAAATTGCTTTTCTTCACTTTATCTTTTATCAGCTTGTAGTAAGTTTAAAACTCTACATATCCCATATTAGAAGATTGACAATCTACATAGCTGTCATATTTATATACTTTACCAGTAACTGGACAGGTAAAATTATTAGGGCATAAAATACATTTAGCATTTGCACTTTCCACATACAACATTTCCTTTCTTCTGAATAAATCCCTTGTTGATTGTAGATTTCTACTCCTAATAATGTAATAATTTGTTTAATTAATATTCTCCTTTATACACAAAACCAGGACATTCTTTAATAATTTCTGTTGGCGAATGCAATAATTGTAGAATTTGGCAGTGTATGATCCTTTGTATATATATATATATATATATATATATATATATATATATATATATATATATATATAGATATATATATAGATATATTATATATGTTGTTGTAAATCTTAACCTAAAATGATTAGACTCTCTATCTGTTAAGGAAAAAAAGGGCTTAGCCTCAGAGGTCTGTGCACCTATGGACATCAGGCGTTCATTCTCTAGCTGAGTGTAGTCGTATCCACTCTCAGAAAATTCATGTACCAAACGATCTAAGTGTTCAGATACTTGTTCATCATTGGTAATTAATGTAGAATAGTGTATCATCTATCCCTTGACAATATTTTTAAAATTGTGGAGATGCTTACTAGTCCAATGTATAAGTATAGTCACACGTGTCTCTTTCCTAAATACACTTGTGCATAATTTGAATCTCACAAATTTCCTGTCCTGATATCCAGAAACCTAATATTACTAATAGAGTAGGATACTTTGAATTTTAAAAAAAAATGTGCGGTAATGCTAAATTATTCTACAATTACAAGCCCACAACGGAAAAATATATTCAATAAATCTTTTAGTAAAAGAAACTAATATGAAGAATGTTGTCCTTGTTAAAAACATTCTTGTCTTTCCATGCAGCTAGTAGAAAGTGAAAGCTTATGTGAGATAGCAGGTTATTTTGTATCACTGTTCAGCATTAAACTGATTGAATTTTATGGTGTTTGGATCCTTAACGCATCAGTCTTCAGATTTGTTTTGGACTTTTTCTCCTTGGTGACTTGACATCTTTCTGGAGAAGAATGCAAGTCCTTTGCATTGAGCAGCATTTCACTCCCACAAAGAATGATGCCTGAATTCAAAGATAAAATATTTGGCTTCACAAATTCCCTAGAAAATTGGTGTTAGCTTATGGGGCTTCAGTATGTCTATTTGCATAGGATGAAATAGTCAACAGAAAAAGACCCCTACCCACTTTGCCAGGGATATCCAGCAACCTTCTATTTGTCTTGCACACATAAAATGCAGTGCACACTTTACAAAGAGCAAGTATGTATAGATACCCCCTGCAGGAGCAAATGGATCTTAATGCATGACATGCATTGTATGTGGGAGTAGAGGGAGTGTTGTCTCCAGAAGGGAACCATGTGTTTGTAATTCCATACTGGCTAAAATATTTCCTTCCTCGTAATGCCTTTCTTAGGCACACAAGTCAAATGTCAGACATCCCAATATAGCAAACTTGAATTTGGGTAATATCTCAGTAGCACTTTGGAATGCCAAGAGACTAAGAAAAAAATCTCCAAACTTTATACCTTTCTGAATCTTGAAGACATCAACATTTATGCAGTTACAGAAACACCTTTCCATTGTAAAGGTAATGCTCCTGCTACTCCAGAACACAAAAGTCAATCATACATCAATATCCTAGATGCAGCTGGTAAACTGGAGATCCTCTGAACTGCTTGAAGGTGTGTATGGTATGGCACAGCAGGAGTGCAGATGTGTGTGTGAGACATGTAACTGACATCCTATACAGGATTTTTTTTTACTACATTGTATCGTTTCTTTGCTAATAAGGAATCAGTTTAAGTGAAAATGAGTGGGTGAAAAAATAAATAATGCAAGCAGCTGATTACATTTGTTGCAGTTGTACAAAATTACAGAATTATAAAGCTTTGTCCTTGAGGAAGTTTCCTGCCTTTATAAGAGCAATAATGTCCTTACCTACACATCCAGAAGTGGCCACAGAAGTGAAAGTATCCTTTCCAGACTTTGACTGGAATCCTTGCTGACATTGGCATGTGTAACTTCCTTCTGTGTTGATACATACTGAAAAATTACCACAGATTCCTGTTGTACTGCACTCATCAACATCTGTATTTTGAAGAAAAAAAATTACTGTCTATAACGCATGAAAATTCAAAATGAAAATGTTTCTCACCAAGACATCTTAAGTTATTATGTGAATACTTTACACAGAAAGAAAAAGAATACTTTACCATACTCTTCAATTAACAAAAGGTGCTTGCATGTACACCAAAGAAATAGAACATGTTTTTTTAATCATGCCTGCTGACTATTAAGCACCTACCTCTCTAGCTTTTTCCAAAAATGCACCTGATTATTGCACTACACATCCCCCCATTGCAGTTCTCAGACTCTCCACTGAAAGATAGGCTCATAGTAGGTCACTGTAGCGGGCCATGTTGAGTGAATATTTTCCCTTGATTTACATGTTCATAAGTGAACACAATGCTAACTGCTCTGAAGAACCATTTAAAGCCAAGTGTAGAAAACAAGGTCAGAATCAAGCCCTGAACTTTGTGTCTGTAAAGTAAAGACCTTAACCCCATTATGCTAAACCTATCCCCTGCAGCAGCTTAGCATGCCTCAATAATGTCTGAAATGTTTTTTGTTCATCCCACATATGGCTAATCTGCAATGCATAGCTTGGAGTGCATGCATGTCTCCCTGCATGTCTGGTACATGCTGCCCACTGAGATACATAAACCTTTTCATGCCATTCATGCAGATGGTAAGACTGAATGCACACTCACACGCAGACACACACACCAAAGGAGGGATGAGCCAATATCAGTCATTTATTCAATCTACCCTGGCAGCTCCTCCACTGTGCTGACTGCTACTTCAATCTAGGTATGTACGTCATACTTTGAGCTTTATCCCTCTGTCCTACAGAGGCATGACAAAAAGTAAAATTGTATATGTATATATGTATATATATATATATATATATATATATATATATATATATATGGATACAGAGAGAGAGAGAAAGAGAGAGATAGATTAATAGTAAAGAGGCTGTGTTGCGTTTCAAACATTGCTGCAGTTATACACAAGGCATAAGACACTACATATAAAAAACAGAGATGTTTGAACATTTTAAAGCTTATATAAAATAGCTACACATATGAAAAACAAAAGAACTCATTCACTTATAAACTTATTATGTTGACACTGCATGTCAAAATACTGTATGGCCAAAAGCTGAAATGCCAAATCAAATATGTGAATGACAAAATGAAACAACAGATACAGGGAAAAAAATAGGCTGAAATAATTCACAGCAATTAACTTGCTACTTTTTCACAGCTGACTTCAATAACCAAATGTTTATCCTGGGGGAAATGCTTTGCACCCTCATGTAATGGAAGCAGAAATTGTCCTCCGGATTCTGAGAATTATTTTTCCAACCCTTAGGTCAAACAAATGGGAAAAAGGTTCACAATTTTAGAGATGCAGAAAAATTATATTTTGCACCCTTCCCTGAGGCTATGTGTCTTTAAGCATAAAATGTATAAGGAATTGCTCAGAGAATGATGCTCTGACCTCTTCAAGAACAGTATCAGAATTACAAGTTGATATGATGAGTCAACGCTACCTTATTTTCCAAAGGAACAGGGTTTCATGAGTACCAATTCTTGTTATGTATCTAATGTGGTATCAGAGATTATTTTAAGCCAAACTCTCTCTCCCCATTTTCTTTCCTTAACCCACAAATAAAGGAGGACGGATACTCCATATGTTCGATGCCCACAAACAAGCCAATCCAGAAAACCTCAAGTCAGAAAGGAGTAGAAAGCCCCCCAAAAATCTCAAGACCAATGTATTAAGACTCAAATACCATAAAACTGTATAAAATCCAATCAGCTTAATTTGAAACAGTGCTACAAAATAAACAACTAGCTCAAACAAGCTTTTCCCAAAGCTTCTTCATGTTTTTTAAAAAATTCATCATTCTCAAAGAGGTATATACACAAAAAGAGAGACTCATATACTGCTCAAGTTTCAGATGTGTTGGTTAGAGTTCAGTAAGGTGATGGACAATAAAAAGATAGAAAATTAAAACGTAATTGATTACATTAGATTACATAAATATTCAATACTGAGTAATATATTAATTGCTTTTTCATATGTAAAGCCACTTTACAACTGCTGCTTACTTTTTGGTGTGGGTTTTAAGCTAACTGGATGACGTAATCCTGGTTACGTCAGCTTTTAGAGCTGTAATCCACCTATACTCTACACATTCAGTCCTGTTCATTAGTTTCTTTATCTATTTTACTTAATGATACCAATTTAAGTATTATTAACTTAAAAGACATGTTTAGAATCTGACTCCAATATGTGTTTAGATAATGCTCAGGTGTTTATTTTGCATTTTATGTTAGAAAGATGTTCACAGATATTCTCCTTCAGTTTTCTATTTTTCCTGCCCACATTAAATGCAGAGAACACCTGACAAAGTGCTACATATCCTATATTAGTAGAATAACAGACTACATAGCTGTTAGATTTATATAATTTCCCATTAAATGGACATGTAAAATTATTAGGGCATAAAATACATTTTTCACCATTTGCACTTTCCATATGCAAAATTTCCTTTCTTCTGATTAAATCTATTGTTGATTGCAATGTTCTGCTCCTAATAACATAGTAATTGGTTTTAATAGTTGTCTACCTTTATATCCTAAACCAGGACATTCTTCCATCATTTCTGCTGGCAAATGAAAGATTTGTACAATATGGCAGTGCATGATCCTTTGTAACTATATATATATATATATATATATATATATATATAAAACTAAGAAATGAACTTTGTGACAATAACAGCATTCAAAGAATAGTAAATCACACCAAGTCTTGTAGCACTTTAGCACTTTCGTCTTATTTGTTATGAAGACTCCTTCAGAAAGACATGTTTCATATCTGTGAGTAACACTTTGTTTAAATACATTAGTTCTAGCAGTCCATTTAAATTAACAACAGTTCCTTTCCAACAGTAAAGTGTGAACAGGCAAGGTGCTGTGTGCATTTTCATTAACATTAAAATTGCAGTTATATAAGGTAAATTGGTCAGACAGTAATAGCCCTGTGGTGCCATGTGCATGCTAATAGGTATCGTGTGCAAAAAAAAAAAAAAAATGGGGGGGGGGGGTGGGGACCAGGAAGGATGAGAGTCATGCTGTTAAAATTCTAATATTAACACCAAGATTGGTTCGTCCCTAACGGGATGACCCAGAAATTAGTTATAATTTCTTTGTGTAACTTATAAGTCCATGCCTCCAAAGGTAAGTAAAGAAGGGCATGGACAAAGGTGGAGGAGTCAAGTGCAGAGTCCTATTAAGCTGGGTTATCAGTCTGTGTGTGTAGAAAAATGGTGGGTATGCCATCCGAGGGGGGAGTAGGAGTAATGTGGTGTGGACTTGGGTGGGGCTGACTTGAGGGCTGCTGAGGACATGGAGTCTGGAGCCAGCGTTTTATGGTTAGGAGATTATGGGTCAGTGTGGATGGTAACACCTGTGGACTGATTTGGATGGTTCCGCCCTTTGAATGGCTGCATGAGGAGTGAGTGCAGTCGGTGGGGGTTAGCCTGGTGACTGGGAGCGTGTGTGTAGGGGGGAAAGGCAAAACCCTGAAAATCCACCTTTCTGCCACATGGTATCGAACAGAAGATCAAAAACAGAAAAGATTTTGCAATATGTGGAGAACATCCTCAACCCCATTGTACAGAACAGCAAATACTAGACCAAGGACTCTTGGGCTTTTCTAAATGACATCTCCAAACTAAGGCTGGAAGGAGGGGAATATTTACTGGTCACTCCAGATGTAGAAGCACTCTACACAAACATCCCCCATACCAAAGGACTGACCCTCACTAGACGGTACTTGAACAGGCACTCCAACCTAAGCAGGGCTAAGATTAATACTGCATGAAGGTTAACAGAAGCAGTATTAAGAAATAACTTCTTTCAATTCAATGGGAAGATTTACCACCAACAGAAAGGGGTAGCCATGGGTTCCAAAATGTCCCCGGCATAAGCGAACTTAGTCCTCAGTGCCAGGGAAATGGATAAGGTTGAATCGCTGCCCGGGTTCAACAACACCATAATGTCCAGGCATTATATTGATGACGTCTTTTTTGTATGGAAGGGGGACAGACTTTCTCTTAGCAATTTTCTGGAAACCCTTTTCCAGAGTCTGAACTTCTTGACCCTCACAGTAGGACATATCAGAACCACCACTCAGTCCCTGGATATCCACCTCACTATAGACCTGGAAAGTGGACAGTTTGACTCCAACATCTACCGCAAGCCCACTTTCAGGAATAACTATTTAGAGTTCAGCAGCCAGCATCCCCATTTCATGAAAAAGACCAGACTCATTTTTAGGGACGAGGTTTTCACCAAGGAAGGTTTTTACCTCAGAAACTTGTTCTTAGAAAGGAAATACCGAGAGTACTTAGTGGATAACCTGTTCCAAGAGATCATACAACACAGACACTCCAGGTACCTACCGATCTTGGAAAAGGGATTCACAGCAAGGGCATGGAATGGACTGAACAAAAAGGACTGGGTGGCGAGTTTCCCCCTTCCAATGTCCACAGATGTGTTCAGAATCAGATGGGTCATCACCAACAATATGGACATATGGAAGGAGAAAAAGGTCTGAAATAGTTACTTGGGATATCCACTAACTTCTGTTTCAAATGAACCTCTTGTTTTGGCAGTGCATTTGAGAGGAATAAAAGCCCATCCTCACAGAATGAAGTATTGATAGAACCTGGAATGTCTGACTGCAGCAAGTGTGTCACCTGTGTACACATACACAAAGGCAACAATGTCACCTTCCCGCACTGCAACAGAACTGTCCGTCTACATGACCACGATGATTGCAACACAAAAAATGTAGTCTACTGTGCTATCTGTGAACACTGCAGGAATTTCTGTATCGGCAAAACAAACAGAAAGCTGAGTAACCGTATTAAAGAACACACTGCAGCAATTCAAAAACAGGACAGTTTGAATGCCTTGGCTAAACACAGCACTATGTGCCCAAACATCACAGAATTCAAATTCACAGCACTGGAAAAAATAACAGAGTTTGTAGAGGACATGGACACATTCCTGCAAGTACAGGAATTAAAATGGCAGATAGAACTGAGAGCTGTTGTCTATCCAGGTCTAAACGAAACACTGAACATTAAATGTGCACTTAATATCATTGCTGGACCCTTCCTGTGTCCTGAAAGAGTGCTCTTCAAACTATCTGGAGATATACAGAGCTGAATATATATTTTTCTGGTACTTCAGAGTTGTGTACTGGTAATTGTTGTTTGACTAATTTTATACCATTGCTGGCTGACTTCAGAGTTGTGCACTGTTATTTTTGCTTCACTGTATAGTTTTTCAGATCTCTGCTGAAGGTGTTGGTTTTCCCATACTCACGCTCCCTATTCCTGTCTTGTTGTTTAAATTTGGAGGATTTTACAATTGCCCGCCCCCACTGTAGATTTGATCTGTGACACTACCCCCAGTTCCATCTCTTTACCTCATTCTCCCTAATATACACCTTCTGCACTTGTTTTTAGTCATTTTTAATTTAATTGCATTTTTTAAACTGTTTGGCCTAACATTGCTACATACGTGTATGCTGGCTTGCACTGCATGTGAATTGTTTTTACTGCTGTTTTAGCTACTTTTCTGTATAAATATATATATATATATGTATATATATATATATATATATATATATATATATATATATATATATATATATATATATATAAATACCTTTCCTGTAACCTAGTGTAGTCCAGATTCAGATTTGCTGTATCCAGGACTGTATGTAAGCATCTGAGCCCCCCCTCCCAAGCTTTCTGTATTAGAGGGAAGCCTTCTAGCTTATCAGTGTTAGTGGTAAGCACTAGGTAACCTATCTACCACATAAGGAGTGGTTCTGGCCCAGAAATTGTAGTTATTCGCCGTTTGGGCAGTTTTTCCATCTCTATCAACTTTCTGATTTAAAAGCCCGCATTTGAACTTTCCCCCTTTCCTGTAACTAGTTTAGTCCAGATACAGGTTCTTAGTTTTAGCACTTGAATTTGCTTATTCGTGATCAGCACTTGTTCAGAACTTGTAAGCACTAAAAACCTACTAATTACTACAGCACTCAACCTTCCTCATTATCTAGAGGAAAACAGTTTTGGTACTTACTTTCCTCACTTGCTTAGAGAAAAACAGCTCCTGTACTCACTTTCCTCACTTATCTAGAGGAAAATAGTTTTTTTATTCAGGCATGTCCAAGGGTCAGCTCCCAGTGTCCTGTCCTGTGTATCTGATGAATCTGGGCATCTTGGGGCAATGTAGAAATTGCTTCATGTACACAGACAACCCTCTCCTCCTACCATCCAACACTAGAACCTGTGAGAGATGCACTTATCTAGCCAAACTGGAGGTAAAGCTCTCTCTAATCAAGACTGAACTTGACAGTCAAGAGGAGAAGGTAAACACTTGCACCACACCACACTCAACACATAGTCTCACTAAATCTACACCATCAAAATCCACACATAGTAACACAAAAACATTCGCAGAGGCTCTCAATAATAATCTGTCTGAGCAACAGAGACCTCCAAAGCAGAAATGCAAGCAACCTCCATCCCCCAACACAAACCAAATGGCACATAGCCCGCAGACTCAGTGTGCCTCTCAACCACAGTCAATAAGGCAAAACAATGTACCCAACACACTAGTCATAGGTGACTCTGTAGTCAGGCACACTGATGTCCCACTCACCAGGTTAAGCAAGGAGAAGATTACGGTCAGCTGCCTGTTGAGTGCCAGAATCGCCACGTAACCCACACACTCAGGTCACTCCACAACAAGTACAAATATGACTCTCTCATTGCCCATGTTGTTGTAAACAACCTGAGATGTACCTCCCTGGACTACATGAAAAGAGACATGGAAGAGCTCTCCGATCTTGTAGCCCAGGCAGGTATGACCCTAGCCCTGAGTAGCATTCTGCCATCACCCTGAATGATGCCGCAGTATAAGGACAAAATGATTGACTTCAACAATTGGCTAAGCTTCTGGTGCCATTCTAAAGGGATCCAGTATCTGTCTGCCTGGGACGACATGGTCAACAGACCACGATGCTTTGCCAGAGATGGCCTGCACCTGTCACCCCTGGAATTCCAGATACTGGCTAAGGTTCTTGTCGCCCCTATAGTGCCTTTTTTAGGCAAGGTTCAAATGACAAATTCACCACTGTAACAGGAACAGGCAACCAAAAACTGAGGGTGATGCTACTCAAAGCTAGAAGTCTAAATCTTAAAATGCACTCACTCTAGGCACTCCTTAAAATGGAGAACATCGATATCTGTGCAGTGACTGAGACCTGGTTCAAGGATCCAGAGAGCACCCCTGCACTACCAGGCTATAACTCATACCACACTTTTCGGCCATGTAACTTGGACCAGAACACCAAAGGTGGAGATGTGTCCATATTCATTAAGGATATCCACACCTCCAGGCTAGTTGCACAGCATAATGCAGCTGAGGTTTTCCAAGTGCAACTAACTCTGGGCAAAACTGATCCAAATTGTAGCTTGCTACAGATCACCCATCATGCCTCAGGATTCCCACTCCTCTTTTCTTGATGTACTGGAAAATATTAGGGGTCAACCAAACACCCTAATAATGGGCGATTTTAACTACCCCACCATTAACTGTGAAAACTACTCATGTACCAACTCATTCGCTCAACACTTTCTGGAATTCATAAACTCCAATGCCCTGGATCAACTTATCCACACATCCACCAGCAGCAACAATATACTAGATCTAGTCATTGCCAGCATGAGTGACCAGTGTTCCACACCTGACATCAATGCTGCATTGGTCCAATCCAACCATAAGCTAATTACCCTAGATATCCACATCCTGCCCCCACCACCCATTAAGGAAACCATGGTAAAAAAATTATCCAAAGCCAACTCCTTGCTTCTTAAGACAGAAGTGGTGAACATCATGACACCCATGCAGATGGGCAATACAGTTATGACTACTGAATCCTACTCAATTACACTTTATAAGCACTTACATGAGTGCATGGATCGTGCTATCCCAAACAGAACCAAGATGCTATCCTCCAAAAAAAGGAAGCCAATCTGGTGGTTCCCTGCCATAAAAAAACTGTACAGCAGAAGGAAGAAACTGTTGCAAAAGAGAGTAAAATCCCATGAGTGGAGGAGCTCCCTGGTCAGCCTCAGTAAGTAGCTGCGATCCCTGATAAAATCCTCCAAAGCTAGTTGAATCTAAAGACAACCACAAAGCATTCTATAGCTATGTCAAGAATCTCAATGGCAACACTCAGATCTGCTTTGAGTTACAGCACAATGGCACTAAATATACAGACTCAACTGATATTGTCAACATCCTGGCAGATAGGTTCACTGCTAACTTTACCCCCCTCTCACCCCCTAAAGAGCCCATCTCTATACCGGAAGAATGCAAAGTTCCTGTAATCACGGCTGCACAGGTAAAAACCACACTCTCCAAAGCCAAGAACACAGCATCCATGGGACCAGAAAACATCCGAGGCTGCATTGTACATGAACTACAGAACAAATTGGCACCCCACCTAAGTACCATGTTCAATCATAGCCTCACCTCAGGCTTTATGCCTGCTGAATGGCACACAGCAACTGTTATCCCACTCCACAAGGGTGGAGCCATCACAGACCCTGGGAACTACCGCCCCATTAGCCTGACGAGTATGGTCTGCAAGGCCATGGAATGTATCATCATGAAACTTATAAACAAAGACACTGGTAATCTCCAAACTCTGGACCCCACCCAGTTCGGGTTTGTAAAAGGCAGATCATGTCTCCTAAACCTGATAGACTTCTTTGAAGCAGTCACCAAAGCTGTAGACAAGGATAAGGTGGTTCACACAGCCTATCTATATCTTGCCAAGGCTTATGACACCACCCTCCACTCTGGAATTATAGATAAACTCACTAAACTAGGTATAAATCCCTATGTCACAAGATGGGTTGCCAACTGGTTCACTGACAGAACCCACACTGTGAAAGTAGCAGACTCCAAATCCAACTTCAGACAGGGTACAGTCCTGGGTCCTCTCCTGTTTGGCATCTACTTCTCTGAAGTACAGGCTAACACAGAAGGTCTGTGACTAATGAAGTTCGCAGATGACTGCAAATTAGGAACCATAATCAAAACTCCTAACGATGTGGACATCCTACAAAAGGGCCTCACTGAGACAGATGCCTGTTGTCAAAGCCATGACCTTAATGCCAAAAAGTGCGTTGTCACCCCCTTTGGTAAAACCTCTGTACCCATGAACTACAACATAGGCAGTAGTATATTTAACACCAAAAGTGTGATAAGAGACCTTGGGACATGGGTGGACAATAGTCTCTCCTTTGATAATCACATCACCACAGTTGTCAGGAAATCCTTCTACATGGCACACCTCATCAAAAAAGGTTTCTCATCCAGAAAAAAGAGGTAATTGTTCCGCTCTACTCATCACTCATTAGACCCATTATAGAGTACAACGCCCCTTTTGGTAGGTACCTCACAAGACATCTACAACAACTGGAAAGGCCACAGAAATACCTCACAAAGAGGATTACCAGCCTCAAACAGATGTCCTACACAGACCATCTCAAAAAACTCCAGCTTTACTCCGTCGCACATCGCCTACTCAGAGGTGAACTCTGCCTAACATACAAAGCTATGGCAAAGCCAGAGATGTTGGATATGCTCCACTTAAAGAAATCCCAATCCCTCCGAGCGACACGCTCTATGGATGTAAACCTTGTCACCACAATAAACAGAACATGCCAGAGGGATAGATTCCTGTCCCAGAGACTTCCCATACTCTGGAATAAACTATCTATCCATATCAAACAAAGCTCCTCATTAGCACTCTTCAAGAAAAATCTTTATGATTGGATGGGAAATATGAAATTTACCCCGGGGATCACGTCTGTGGCACTGGTCGACAGTTGCACAGGAAAATAATTTTCTTGGGTGGCAAAAGCCAGGGTACCTTTTTGGCTCAGCTTGTATAGGCCCCAGGACCAATAGCCTAGTACCTACCTATGAACCTATGAATAGTATAGAGACTGAAATGTGATAGGGGTTGAAAGTTTAACAATTGTGCAAGTGGATTTAATGTGTTTCCTCTCTCTCTTACTCAGCGTAAGCCTGGACATCAAATGTGTGCTTAGAAGGCATAGAGATTGAAATGTGATAGGGTTTGAACAATTGTGCAAGTTGATTTAATGTGTTTATGGGTTTACAACTGTACAAGTGAATATAATGTGTTTCCTCTCTCTCTGACTTATGCCTTCACCCCCTACACGCATGCTCCCAGTCACCAGGCTAGTCCTCACCGACCCCACCAACCCACCCCTTGGTCTCACATCTCACGCAGCTATTCAAGGGGCGGTACCATCCGAACCAGCCCATGGGTAGTACCATCTGCACTGACCCATAATCTCCTACCCATCAAACCCCAGCTCCACACTCCATGTCCTGGGCAGCCCTCAATCAGCCCCCCTCAAGTCCACACCACATTCCTCCCACTCCCCCCTCGTATGGCATACCCACACATTTCTCTACACACAAACTGATACACAAGCTTAATAGGACTCTCCACCTGACTCCTCCACCTTCATCCATGCCCTTCTTTACTTACCTTTGGAGGCATGGACTCATTAGTGATGCAAAGAAACTATACCTAATTTCTGGGTCATCCCATTAGGGATGAACCAATCTGGGTGTTAATATTAGAATTGTTATAGCATGATTCTCATCCTTCATGGTTTCCCCTCCCAATTTTTTTTTTTTTTTTGCACATGATCCCTGTTTGCACACAATCCCTATTAGTATGCAAGCAGTACCAGAAGGCTATTACTGTCTGACCAATTTATCTTATGTAACTGCAATTGTAATGTTAATGAAAATGCACACAGCCCCTTAACTGTTCACACTTTACTATTGGAAAGGAACTGTTATTAATTGAAATGGACTGCTACAAGTAATGTATTTAAACAAAGTGAAAATGGTTGGTCACAGTTATGAAACATGTCTTTCTGAAGAAGTCTTGATAATAAATAAGACAAAAGCGCAAAAGTACTACAAGAGTTGTTGGTGCGATTATTCTTTGAATGCTGTTATTGTCATGAAGTTCATTTCTTAGTTAAAATTTCTTCTCTTCGTTCGTTTTTTGAGTGCGGTTAATTTTAGTTATATACATATATATATATATATATATATATATATATATATATATATATATGTATATATATATTGTTGTAAATCTTAACCTAAAATGATTAGGCTCTCTATCTGTTAAGGAATAAAGGGCTTAGCCTCAGAGGTCTGTGCACCTATGGACATCAGGTATTCATTCTCTAGCTGAGTGTTGTCGTATCCACTCTCAGAAAATTCATGTATCAAATGGTCTGATTGTTCAAATACTTGTTCATCACTGGTAAGTAATGTAGAAAAGCATATCATATGTCCATTGACAATATTTTTAAAATCATGAAGATGCATACTAGTCTAATGTAGAAGTATATTCACACTTGTCTCTTGATTAAATACACTCGTGCATAATTTGCCACCTCACAAATTTCATATCCTGATATCTAGAAAGCTAATATTACTAATAGAGTAGGATATTTTGAATTTAAAAAAATGTGTGGTACTGCTTAAGTATTTTACAGTTTGCACAAAGTATATGTATTAGAAGCCCACAACAGCAAAATATATACAACAAATCTTTTAGAAAAAGAAACTACTATGAAGAATGTTGTCCTTGTTAGAAACATTGTTGCCTTCCCATGCATCTAGTAGCAAGTGAAAGCTTATGTGAGATAGCAGGTTATTTTGCATCACTGTTCAGCAATGAACTGATTGAATTTTATGGTGTTTGGATCCTTAATACATCAATCTTCAGATTTGTTTTGGTTTCTTCTCCTTGGTGACTTAACCACTTTCTGGAGGAGAATGCAAGGCCTTTGCATTGAGCAATATTTCACTCTCACTAAGAATGATGTCTGAATTCGAAGATAAAATATTTGGCTTCACTAAATGGTTAAAAAATTGGTTTCAGTTCAATGGACTTCAGTATGTTTATCTGCATAGTATGAAATAGTCAACAGAAAAAGACTCCTACCACTTTGTAGCGATATCCAGCAACCTTCTATTTGTCTTGTCCACATAAAATGCAGTGTGCACTATACAAAGAGCAAGCATGCATAGACAGTCCCCTGCAGGAGCAAATGGATCTTAATGCATGACGTGCATTGTGTGTGTGGGAGCAGATGGAGCCTTATCACTACAAGGGAATCATGTGTCCATATTGGCTAAAACATTTCCTTCCTCCATAGTGCCTTTCTGATGCACAGAAGTCATATGACAGATGTCTCACTGGAATTTGGGTAATATCTCAGTAGTAGTGTGGAATGCCAGGAGAATAAACAACACATTTTCCAACTTTAGACCTTCCTGACTCTTCAAGACAACAACATTTGTGCAGTTACAGAAACATGTTTCCATTGTAGAGTTAATGCTCCCTCCACATCAGGTCGCAATGCCAATCATACATCAACATCCTACATGCAGCAGGTGAACTGGAGATCCTCTGAACTGCCTGAAGGTGTGTATGGTATGGGACAGCATGAGTGCACATGTGTGTGTGTGTGTGTGTGTGTGTGAGACATGTAACTGACATCATATACAGGATTATGTTTTACTGCATTGCATCATCTCTATGCTAATAAGCTATCAGTTTAAGTGAAAATGAGTGGATTAAGACATAAATAATTCAAGAGCTGATTACATTTGTTGTAGTTGTACAAAATTACAGAATTATAAAGCTTTGTCCTTGAGGAAGTGGCCTGCCTTACAACTACATAATGTCCTTACCTACACATCCAGAAGAGGCTACATCTGAGAAATTATCCTTTCCAGACTTCGACTGGAATCCTTGCTGACATTTGCATGTGTAACTTCCTTCTGTGTTGATACATACTGAAAAATTACCACATTAATTCCTTTATACTCAAAACAAGTACATTCTTCAATAATTTCTGCTGGCGAATGCAATAATTATAGGATATAACTGTACAATTATGTATATATATATATATATATATATATATATATATATATATATATATATATATATATATATATCTATATATGGGTCCACTTTGCAATTTTGAAAGACTGAAATCTCGAATTTTAGTATTTTGAAATCACAAAGCCAAAAACCCAACCACAACTCAAAAATTTGAAAACACACAACCGCGAAATTCAAAATCCCGTAATTACACTACACATACAGTACACACATAAACATACACAAAACTCCCCCCAATAATCAAACAAACTCATCTAAACTACATATAAGCTGGGGAGTAAGCTACGTATATATTCTAATACCGAGATTGCATAAACACAAACAAAAACAAAACTCACACACACATCTTATAGTCTCTCAAATACACACATAACAGTCACAACACACACTTACACACACTAAACACCTAACCAACACAGAAAACTTACCAAATTTTAACCAAAACATCCACATGCCATACCCCCAGAAGTAGAAATTCAAATCTATGCTTCGGTATTTTGAATTTTGCTCTTCTGCTGGATTCGGAAATGTGAGTATGTGGCTTTGTAAGTTTGAAATACTGACATTCGAGATTTCATTATTTCGAATTTACAAAGTGGACCAATATATATATATATATATATATATATATATATATATATATATATATATATATATATATGTATATTGTTGTAAATCTTAACCTAAGATTACTGGATTCTCTATCTGTTAATGAAAAAAAGGGGTTTGCCTCAGAGGACTGTGCACATATGGATAGTAGGCATTCATTCTCTAATTGAGTGTAGTCATACCCACTCTCAGAAAATTCATGTATCAAACAATCTAATTTTTCAGATACTTGTTCATCTTTGGTAAGTAATGTAAAATAGCATATCATCTGTCCCTTTTCAATATTTTTAAAAATATGAAGATGCATACTAGTCCAATGTATAAGTATAGTCACACATGTCTCTTTCCTAAATACACTCGTGCATAATTTGCCATCTAGTAAATTTCCTATCCTGATATAAAATAAAGCTAATATTACTATTAGATTAGGAAATTTGAATTTTAATAAAAATGTGTGGTACTGCTTAATTATTTTACAATTTTGCACAAATCATCTGTATTAGAACCCCACAACAGAAAAATATATACAAGTCTTTTAGAAAAAGAACAGAAGAAAAACAGGCAGGAAGGAAGCACTCAGGTTCACAGTTTCTTCAAGGTTTAATGGCACCAAATGATAGATGAGCAAAACACCAATAACGCTGATAACACTCCAAATACATTTTCGTTCACAAGAACTTCATCAGAATAATAAATTACATAACAAAGGCCCATTAAATAGTTCCCCCAATCAAAAAATAACCAATAAAACAACAATACAATTTAAAGACATTTTAAATTCCAAGTGCTGCCACCTGTCAGAACATGGTAATTACATCCTAAAAACAATAATAAAAATATGTATGTGAAAACTGTACATACAATCACATATATAATGTCAATAAAATGTCTCAATAGTGTATTGTAATAAAATTGATAACATTAATAAAAATACATATTTATACTAGTGAAAAAATGTGCATTTGTAGAAAAAATGTAAGTAAATCTATTTCAAAAGTTAATTATAACTTGGCAGACCTGAGTTTTAGTAGAGGTGCTATTGAGATGTTAGACCTGAGATATAGACCTGAAGGTTGACTACTTTAATCTTTTAGCACGGGGTTTTAAATTTATTCCTAATAACAAATGTGATCTGAAAAAGTGATTTTAGATATTAAGACCTTTACTAGAAAGTTAAATTTTGATGTTATATTTGATGGTACAGGTAAAGAGAAAAATTCAGAGATTTTAAAGAGAAGAAGTGACTTCAACCCACCTCTATACCCCCGAATAAAAATTTTGAAATGGTAGTAGAAAAAGAATTAAGACAGGCTATTTGTGCTTCCTCCTATAGGTTTAAATATAACCTTACAGCTAGGGAATAGTTGGTCCTAAAGGAACTTAAACAGAACCAAAATGTGCATGTCATGAAACCGGATAAGGGAGGGGGGTCCGTTTTGATAAATAATGTTATCTACAAAGGCAAGATGTTAGACATTTTGGGTGATTCCAGTACATACAGGAGGGTGTCCAGAAATGAGATTTTTGTTACATATAAAAAAATTGATTTAGTCATTGATGACTTACTGTGGGATGGATTGATTGCAGTGGCAGCTGGTAACTTCAAATCAAAGGCAGGCTGCAGGAGACAGCTGAATGGGTGGGGTCAATGGGAATGTGTGTGGCCAACTAGAAAGGGGAGTAGCTATGATCAAAACCACAAAAACTGCATCTTTAATTAAATACGATGCCCTGGGTGCCAAACCATCATTATGAGAGTCCAATCAAGAAAAAAGGAAAGTGTAGAAGAAAAAAAATATTTCAATCCATTGGCTGCATGGCAGCTTACGTAATATCTAGATGGAAACAAAAAGGTTGTGAGGTATGAAAAAATAAATTACTTTTTAAATACTTTACTGGAATGCCAGTCAAAATCAAGTATAAGAAAAACAAGCAGCACTCAACTCAAACCACTTCTCCTTGCACTGCATAATAATTTATATTCAGCTTTATTAAAGTACCAAGTAACATGCTGAAAGTAACAATCTCTGTGATACCCCCACTTATAAAAATGTTTCTTATCCAAAAAAGACCTGCTACCTGACAACAACTATCTACTTGTTTCATGGGGAAAACATGATCAAAGTAAAACATGTAAAGCAAACAGGAAACAAGCTTGACATACATTGCTTAACAGATTACTGCACAGGATA
Source organism: Protopterus annectens (assembly GCF_019279795.1). Lineage (NCBI taxonomy): Eukaryota > Metazoa > Chordata > Ceratodontiformes > Protopteridae > Protopterus > Protopterus annectens. Next base: position 1,731,780,141 of record NC_056743.1, read on the forward strand.
TGGACCACACATTATAGATTGGCATTCTGTTTAGTTTGCAGGTAAAGCCTGTAATGAGCTCTTAAAATAATGTAATCCTGTCCTTTATTACAAATACTGTCATATGCATTTCAATATCCAAAGCTTATATGTTATCTAGTTATGTAAGTATTCTCTGCATGGCAACAACAGAACAGCTTTCAATGTTGGCAATTCATTAACAGTATGCTTATTAAAACTTACTTGCATCTTACAATCTCAGACAAGCTTACCAGATGGTCGTTAAAGTATTGCTACTTAAAATACAGAGCAACAGGCACTTTCTGAATGATAAGCATAAATCAACAGTATAAAAATATGACAGAAACCAGAACATTCTGCAAAATCAAGGACAGATGAAAAGCCATTCTATACTAACATGTTTCATCTGCACAATGTACAGGAAAATGCACAAGTCATAGCCTTTAACTCTCAACCTGCCATCTCCAAAATAAGAAGACCACCCCAATAATGTGAAACAAATGTCAAAAGAAGACCTACCATATAACCCACTAACAAATTCCACTAGGAGTCCCACAGAATGGTGACAAGGCTGCAAACCACTTATGAATAGCTCACAAAAAAAAATAACACATGACCATTTATCTCACTACGCACGTGCTCCACACAGCCATTACTCAGTCCATGTCCTTTAAAAAAAAAATCACAACTAAAATGCAATACATGCAGATGCCTTTACTTTATTTACCAAGACAGCAGAGAAAAGAGAAAATTTAAACCAATTCATTTTTTCCATGCTGACAGCACCATCAAGCAGCAGCTATTCCATATTCCTAGAGAGATAAAACATCCAAACCATGAAATGATAAGAGTTATGAATGGGAATGCTATTTAAATCACAACCATACTGTGACAGTAACCCCTAAGGTCCTAACCAGTGCCACTAGAAACTTGGAAGGCTGCTAGAACAAAAGTTCATGCCACCACTCCTCTAAAGAACATGAATTCCGAAACCCCAGTGCCCACCATAACCCAGCAAATGCATTCCCTCTTAACATGCTAGAGTACCACAAGCTGTTAGAGGAACAGAGAAAATGCATAGCAAAATCCTGGATGCCTGAGAGTCATGATACAACACACAAGCCCAACATACAAACAAATATAAGACATCATGTGTAATTTAGCAGTTCCCCACCTGGAAGGAGAGAAGGCTATGTAATGAAGACAGTCTGGCAACTGTAATACTGGCATAGTTAATGATACACAAAATATATTATTTACTGTGAACCACAGAATTTCAGCCAACATTCTGACAAATGAATACTGTATTGACTAATCCCCGGATTCACAAATCCTCCGTGTAAGACTTAATAAGTCTTACTCGGAGGCTGCAGTTGAACGGTATGATGTCAGCGTGCATGAATATGCATGAGGGCTCGCTGACTCAACCGTAAGTCTTACACGGACCAAGTAAGAAAGCAGGGGGCGTGTCCAACTGCCAAGCAGTCTAAATGTCCACGCCCCTGCAAGTGTTCAAAATAAAAGCAAATAAACAAGAGCGAGTCCATTCAAATGTCCCTGCACCCAACACCTCACTGTCTGATATTGTAAACCCCCATCACAGTTCTAAAACGCATAACATAAATTTTTTTAAATTCCCAAAATAGCTGCCCGTATTTGCACGTGTGTGCGCGGGTATGCCCATTGCTTAGCTACAGTTAGCAATTCTGACATGGAAGAGCATAAGAAAGAATGTTTATGCAAATCACACCAAATAGCAATAGCATAATGGTAGAGCATTTGCAGAAAGAAGAGGCATTCACGGTTCGAGTCCCACCACTCCCTTTCGTATTTATTTTTTAAATCAGTATATGGAATAATACCTAACAAATATGTTTAAACATAACTAAAAAGCAGTGAAATGGCCAATGTATCAGTGAACAAAATAAATATTTTAAAGGATCCCAATATAAAATTGCCTGCAGTTAAGCAGCGCTTTACCCAGCGCAATAGAGTTGCCCATAGTTTAACAGCGCTTTACCCAGCGCAATAGAGTTGCCCATAGTTTAATAGCGCTTTACCCAGCGCAATGTGTTTGCGCAGATGTGCACGCCACGCCAACCAAGGCACCGTAGGGCACCGAGGAGCAAAGTTGCTTAAATGCAGCCACACCCCCTAGTCTGTCTGGACAGTATGAAAATAAACTGAATGACAAGGTTCGAACCCAGGACTCTGTGCATCACAAGCAAAGTACAGAACCACTAAGCCATGACAATATAGAGGAAACAGCCACTGTTAACATTCATATACTTACTAATGTTAGTTTAACTATTACTAAGCAGGTCTGCAGTCAGCCGAGAATTTTACAAAATGGCCAATCACAAAAAAGTGCGGGAAATGCGGCATATTTAAGCCTTACAGCTGGGAATACATGCCATAACTGATTATAGCTCACATCTGCAGTTAGAATGTCTGGTGTTGGAAAGGGAACACACTTCTGAGCACAACATTGGGGCATTGAGGAGTCAAAATACATGGTTTGGCTCCTTGTCCACCATCATGAGTCAAGACTCCTGCAGGGCCAGTTCCAAGGGACGGAGTACAAGGCAGAAGCTTGGAACTCGTAAGCTCGTGACCTCACCAGTGCCACAGGCATTCCTCAGACTGGTGAGCAGGTCCATCACCACCATGCAGACCTGAATAGATGAAAGCAAGACCACCTGAACCAATGGATACAGGAGGCCCATGGGATGCGGGATGCCCCACAACTGAGTATGTAGCCATGGAATACAGTATGTAAGAATTGATAATGGAGTATGTATAATGGATAGGTATGTCTCAATATCCCTTCATTTACTTCACAGCTGCAGGTGACCGTGCTGCAAATCAGCAAGCCTATGCTGATAGGCTGCTAAGGCTGTGCCACCAGGCAGGTTAGTGATTATTCTGCATGTATTGTTATATAAAATATGGGAGAGAGCATGAAAGAAAGTGTTGTAGTCCAATAATACAGCCATAAAATGGACTGAATAAGTCCTCTGCATGTACTGTCAGATGAAAACATCAGAGAGGCAGAAAAAGAGTGTAGTAACCCATTGTGAAAGGTAACATATGTCTGGAATAATATCTCTGCAGGCACTGTCATATAAAATAAGTGAGTGAGCCTGAAAAAAGAGTGTTCTAACCTATTAATAAAGGTATAATATGTCTTGAAAATGTTCCCCATATACACCATTAAAACAAATAAAGGAGTGAGCCTGTGGAAAAGTATGTAATGTCATTAATAAAGGTCTAAAACCCAGAGTGTGTCTGTGTCACAGAGTTTGAAATGTTGTTGTACTCTTGCATTATACAAACAGTACTGTTTGAAAAGGTGCTGGCAACCCAGAGTTGTGCAGTCCCATATAAAGTGGGTGATGGAAGTGCTAGTAGCTGTGAAACATATATACAGTCCACAACAGTCAGTTACTGGCTGGCATAAATAAGTAAATCTGGCACATATGTAGCATGTTATTTTTCCCCAGAAATGTGAGTGTGTGTCAAGAAATGTAGGGTTCTGTACAAATCGAAGTGAAAATGTCATGTGAAAACATCTCAGATATGTAGATAAAGAAATATAAATGCAATCAAGAAATATGTAGCAGTAACATCTGCATCCTGGACAGTTAGTATGTCAGATATAGGTCAGGCATATATTGAACTAGCCAAACCCATTACACAACCTAATGTATGGTGGCAAGTGTAATAATACATGTAGGGGATATACACTTGCAGTCACTATGAATGTAGTGCAGACGAAAAGGTAATTATAAGATGTTAACCGAAGTTTTTTCTACACCCTACTGTATGTGCATAAACCATGCAATTCCACACCTCAATGGGTATGTGTAATCTTAAATATTTGTTGGGGCATATGTCCTATTGTTCTATAAATATTTGCATTCACATTGATGCATGTGCCCTGTTTAAACACCACAGTCATGGTGGCCTGTTGCTACCAAACATCCCTGCATGCTGTTGGAATATCCACTGTGGTTCAATATATGCATGTGTTATGCTTGCTGTTCAAATGTTGTAACCTTGGTGTGTTGGGTTAATGTCAATATTACTGCATGCTGTTACAACTAATCTGGAATGCTGTTTTGCTTATGTTGTAATTAAACACACCTAATCACAGAACGTATGGGAAGGCCGGTCCCAGCGGACCCACCTGTCCCTCCTCAGCTGGTGAGTGCACCTGGCACCAGCAGGTCCAGTGCCCAGCCCGGGCTCCCCTCCTCCACTGGTCCTGTGCACCTTCTGGTGGAAGCACTGCAGGGGATGGGGCTCACCCCCCCCCCCCGTGCAAGCGTGGGCGGAGAAGGGCCACCTGTCACCCTTTGAAGGGTCCAGGTTGTGGTGCATAGGGAGATCCAGCATTCAGTCACTGAACCCCTATGCCAGCAAGAGGTGAGAGTGGCGCGTCTCATGGGTGAGCCTGCTTGTCCTATGTAGCCCCCAGCACAGCCACCCTCGGGGCTGTGAAGGTTCAGTGGTGACTGCCCATGGGTGGGGATCTCAGTTCCACTGTTACCATCTGTGGGCTCATGGGCTTGCGATTTCCAAACATCTGACCCCATCAATTGTGTTCACCCACCCCCATGTGTCATACACCGCTCCTGTATGCATCTTGTCTGTTTGCCTTCCCAACCTACCTCCCCGGACATACCTGCTTCCTCTACCTCACTTCCCACTCTCACCTGAAAAAAAAAAAAAAAAAAAAAAAAAAAGGGCAATCTGTGCCCACAAAAAAAGTACGCCCCATACATAGCTGCTCATTTCGCACACATGTCCTTTGGACATGTAAGCTGATAATTAGAATTGGCAGTACAGCATACTTTGTTGTCCTCACCCCTCTCCCAGGGGTGGAAGGTTTCAAATTTCACTCCAAATTCATTGCATATGTACAGCGGTTGCTGTTAAAGAAATGGGCAGCTATGGACCTTCCCTACACCCGTCCTGCACTTCCCAAGCTTGTTTACCTACTGTCTGTCCCTCTTTGTGCCCCCTTTTTCACCACTTTCCTATCTCCCCATTTTGTTTTCTTTAAAAGAAAGTAGCATGGGGGTTAGTGGGAGAAAGCACTTTTAAGCAGTAGTACGTGGGTTTAAGTGAGTGTGCACATGTGTACACTTAGCTAAGCGTCACTAAGCATTGCGCAGACCCGGGCAAACCCACTTACAACTGCTTAAAAGTGCCTTAGTCACTCTATGGCAGGGCCCTTGTTCTGCTGAGCAGTAAAAGAAAAAACCTCTGCCAGTCTCGAACCCCAGACCATTGACACAATAGACTGCATGAATTACCACTAAGCCACAGCAGATATACAAATAACTTGGTTCTGAAATAAATATATCATGCATTACAATGAGGGAATGTAAATGGAAATTAGGAATGATATAACACAAATCCTTTTCTGTGGGTCTTTACCAGCAGTGGTTGTGGAATTGCATGACATGACTGTGAAAGGAGAATCAGCCATCCTAGCAGAGAATAATGTTACAGTAGCACCTTACAAACACCATACAGTATCAGACCAGGATAAACACTGGCCACAGGAATACAGTGCAATAACCACATTTGTATGGCAGTTAATTGTGTAAGTGAGAAAAAAGTACATACTCCCATGTATCCTGTGTTAGCATTTGGAAGGGTGCGTACATGTCTACACTGAGATGTGTGTACTGGAAGCAGCAACATTCAGGTTTGAGTACAACATGCATATAACTGGCTACAATCCTAGCATCAGATAAGAGACACATACCAACCTTCAGACTGACACAATGGTGTCCAGAGCAAACAAGCATGGGCCCCACCTTGAAAATGTGAAAGGGCTACGCCTACCTAACCTAGCATTTTATAGCTGTGGGCTGCAATCACAGTGAGTAATGCAATCACCAAACAGCAGGCTGCATGCAATTACTGAATGGTGGGCAGCAATTGGTGCAGAGGCTGTCACATGCACAACTGCAGATAGCTAGAAAAGCAGGCTTTACTTGCAGTTCACACATGCAATTATATCATTGCAGGTGCTGTGAGACAGAGAGTGAGAGAGAGAGAGACATGGACACAGACTGAGACAGAGACAGAACAGAGTGAGAAACTGAGACAGAAAGTTAAATAGAGGGTGAAAACCCAAAACAAACCACCAATTAAAAAAAAAAACTACAAAACCGTAACACACGGAGCAGGGAAATACAAAGATAGGGTATGTAACTCACATGTATGTGTTGGCATGTTGTAGATGTTCCTGAAGAGTACTCTACACACTGCAAATCATCCATGTGTGGCAGCAGTATGTATCTATCTGTATCTGCACATGTGCACAGGGCAAGGGACATACTGCAACTGTTAGTGAAGGGTGTACAGATATCTGTCAGTGAAGGCTGATATGTGCATATATCCATGTAGGTCGTAGTGTGTGGCCTAGAAAACAGCATGCAGTGCTGAGGAGCGGCCTTAGGTCAACTGGTGCCCTAGGCAAAAGAGCTCCATGGCGCCCCCTACCACACTTCCTGGTGCCCCCATCCTTGTCTTACTACACCACATAAATAGTGAAAAAGCACCCCTGCTAGAGCGGTGCCCTAGGCAGCCACCCAGTTGGCCTATGCCTAAGGCCAGCTATGGTAGTGTTGATATATGTCAAGTGGTGGTTAAATGCTGTGGGACAGATTTGTCAGATCTGATGTGTTACAGCCAGTGAGGCCTGATAATGCTACAAGGGCTGAGAACACCCACATGCATTCTGCGCAACACTGTGCAATTTACTCACATCTTGTACATCCCACAACTGTCGCATAAGTGATATCCCCACCATGAAAGGTGGTCTGCACATGTGCCTATATGAGCATCCATGTCTACAGAAATGGATGTGTACATGTATGTGTATAGATATGCATATATATAATATATATATATATATATATATATATATATATATATATATATATATATATATATATACATACATACATATAGAGTGAGAGAGAGAGACAGAGAGACATGGGGTTATATGTACCGCAACAAGTGTGTGGTGACCAAGGCATGGACTGTAGACAAGTGGTGATACTGCAGTGCCATTCCACCTTCCCAAAACAGTGTACCCATTAACTACCACATAGGTAGAGATCTACCAAAAAGTGAAGGTGTGATAAGGGAACATGGGACACAAGTGGACAGTAGCCTTTGCTTTGATGAAGACAGTGCCACACTACACCTGTAATCTGTCTGTGTGGTATGTGTCATGACAACAGGTGTGTCATCTATGGAAGTATAGGGTAGAGTTCTTCTCTACTCATCACAATGCCATGTGTGGTATGTACCTCACATGACAACTACACCAGCTGAATAGGCCACAGACAGACCACCTAAAGGGTAATACTGGCCGCAAACAGATGCCCTATGCAGACTGACTCACAAAACCAGAACTACACTGTATTGCATACTGGCCACACAGAGGTGACCGCTTTGCCAGACATACAGAGGTATGTCACACCCATAGCTGGGTGACAACCACCATGGCAACATATTACAATCCCTCTGGGATACAAGCTCAAGGGCCCTAAACCTTGTCAGCTCACTAAACAGCACATGCTGGAGGGATAGATTCCCATCTCAGAGATATGCCATACACTGTAATAGACCACATTAGCAATAGCAAACAAGGCTCCTCCTTAGCAGTTGTTATAAATACCCCTGATGATTGTGTGGGAGATTGGTAATACACCCCAGAAAACACCTCTGTGGTTCTAGTTGGCAGGGGCAAGGGAAATCAAAGTACATGTGTGTCAAAGGCCAGGGTAGCATATGGCTAGGCTGCCGTAGGCTCTAGGGCCAATAGCATATTACTTACCTATGACACTATGCACTTCCACATGTACTTAATGCAATAGCTGCTATGTGAGGTTGAATAAGTGTAACACTGAATGTGTGCAAGGTCTGTAAAGGTGTGAGAGCTTAGTGTGATGTTGTATCTGACATGGTAGTGCCTATCCTAGCTGTGAGGACAGCAACTGATGTGTAATGTACTTTTAGGCAGACATAGTAGTACGGCATATGATGTGACGTAGTTCTCCATTGACGAATGTGGTGTCTTTTGTAGGCTAAAGCAATACATGTATGCTTAGTGAGTGGTACTGCTGGTGAATCCATCACCAATATGAACTGTAGTTCTACCTGAAGCTGTAGGCCTAAACAGCAAAGTATGGTGTGTGTTCACATTGCTTGGAAACACTATCATGTGTGTTTCCTGTAGTCTGCACAGAGGACAGAATGGAGGCATAAGGGTGTGTAAGTAGTGGCACACAGTACCATATGGTACACAGGTAATGCTCATCTGTGTTGGCATACAGTGGTGCATTGTATGTTTGTCTGATGTGTGTGTGATTATGCCTGTACAATGTCTGCAATCATATCTGTGTTAAAGGGTAAACGTGTGTATCCAGCAACATATATACTCTGTTACAGCAGTATGCCACCTATAGTAACAACTGTACACATCTGTTAGGCAGGGCTATGGCATCAATGACTAGGGTGGTTGATTGCTACTACTGTAACTGTACTTTACATCCATTGCAATGGATGACATCTCTGTTCGTACATTGGTGTGATATACACCCCTGTCTTGAGGTTGTGCAATGTGTCACAAACAGTGTGTCGGGTACTGTTGTATAGTGGTGTGATATATAGAGTGTGCCAGGCAGTGTTAGTTACTTGTGGCCTGAGAACCAATAAGTGGTATTGAACGTGTGTAACCTCTGACAGACAATAGGATGGTATATATGTCAGTGAAGTGATATCTGTGGGTAAAGGTGCAAACTGTGCCACAGGACACTCTCACACATATTGTTCATATATTTTTCAGCCAGATGGCCCACCAATGCAACCCAGCATACACAGCAGATGAGGAAGAGGTGATACTGCAAAACCTACTGCAGCGGTACACAATGCTGTTCTCCAGAAGCAGCCAGCACCAGCAGGAGCAGACTGCACTGTGACAGGAACTTGTTCATCGGGTAAATGACATAGACATGCATAACCGGACATATGAGCAGGTACGCCATCACTGCAGTGATTTAATTAGACAAGTCCGGCGGCGTGCGTCTGATATCCAAAGACAGCAGCTTGCAACAGGTGGTGGGGTGGCCATTTATTCCCCCCTCACCAGAGTGGAGGAGCTGCTCCTAAGCATGGTGGCTCCTGGACAACAGCTACATCAACCTCTGACATGTGTTGTAATGGAGGCCGGAGCCACCCAGCACATCCACCTGGAACAAGCAGGTAACATGCCCTATCTGTAGACTACAGTTAACTGTATTGTTAGATTATGTCTACATGAGATGTGTACTGCGTGTTTAGCAGTTCCGCTGCCTAGTGTTGTGCAATATGGATAGTTTGAATAATATCTCTACACCTGTGACTGTTGACTGCTGTTGTACTGCAGTTTAGCATACCCATTGTAGCAATGCCACAGCTGTGGCCACTGATGAACTCTCTCATATTCTCATAGGTCCCTCTGGTGTGATGGCAGGGCAGCCGATCCATGCTGGTGAGTGTGTTATACCTGCAATGTTGGTAATGAAATATGCATGTCATAGGTGAGGTGTAGGCCATGTACACGTAACACACCTACGCATAATGCATGCCATGCATGTTTGCTGTGAGACGTTGCACAGCTCAGTAATGTCAGTAGCTGCCTCAATGGCATGCAATACACAAAGCATGACACACAGTTGTGGCAACCCCATACTGCACATTGGATAGGCATAGTTGCAGCACCTGTACATGACATAACACATTTATCACATGCAGTACACAAAGTCATGCTACATATGGCGTAACCACACACCCGCTGTAAGGTCACACTTCAGTATCCCACATGTCATCCACACACACATGATGTACCTCAGTGGTAGAGGCCTATCATGGGGCTGTGCAACACTCTTCAACACATAACACAGTCATGTTAGGCAATGCTCCCTATTGGGCACCTCATACACCCATGTACAAAGTGGCTGTGTAATAGTGAACGTAGCCACGGCACTGCAGTTCAGGTACAGCATGCTAGGCGGTGGTCTGTCACACAGTAGTAGCTCTGAGTGACCACAAGATGCATGAAGATGATGATGGCACATGGTACTACACCCCATCCGGTTACAGTGACCACAGTACTACACATAGCGGTCTTTGCTGTGCACCGCATTGTTCTGTGTGTGCAAACATATGCACCCATACACACTATACATAGCATGTCGTGTGTGTGCTTACATATGCCAGTATACACATTTTGCACAGCAGTCGCCATCTGTACAAAGAGTCACATATATGTCTTGGAATGCTATTGGGTGTATAGGTCACATGACACACATCGGGTATGTGTGGTGTTTAATGTTGCAGTCGTGTAGCATGCCAAGTCATGGTTGGCACCGACATATCTGCAATATGTCCCACACTCACCATAATCACTGTACAATGTCCATGTCGAGCATTGGGATTCCTTCATGTCTACATGCACCACTCATCCCATATCTGTACATTGCATGCATTTGCTACACCTGTGCCCACTATTATGTGCTATGGACACAGACACTGTCATCAGACATGGCAATCTATGTGTCACAAAGATAACACATGCAGCCATGGTATGTATACCATTGAGTGATGGTGCACATAACAGTGCAGAGCAGATAATACTTGCACATCAATGTTGTGTCCATGTACACACTGTGTTCCAGGGTGTAGCCAATCACTGAACAACTACACACATGCATCAAAGCCATGTATAATGCCATTAGATAGGGCTGTCTACACTTGCACTGCATGGTGTTGAGCAGCACATGATCTGCATGCTGACACGTGTGTGGTGACTGTTTGCCTTGTGATACTGTCACCCATCATCACCCACTATTGTGTATGTGTTGGATTGCTGGTGTGTGAGTGTGTGTGTATGTGCTGTGGTGAGCAGTGTATTTCTGTGCATGTGTGCATGTGTGCATGTGTTCATGTGTGCATGTGTGCACGTGTGCATGTGTGCTAACATCATGTACAGATTGTAAAGTGTGTTACCTGTCTTCCTTCCACAGGTGCTGAATTAGGGGTGGCTGAATGCAGCAGGGAACCTGATGTCACTGCCACTAATAGTGAAGATGATGAGACATGTATTGTAGCACAGGAAGGTCTGACAGGGTCTGCCGTTGGTCCACCAATTGACAGTACACAGCGGTCAACACCATCTATGTGCACACTCATATTGCCAATACATCCCTCGTCACCAATGGCCATAGCTGAGGGACAGCATACAGTTGGCATTGACCAGGAGAGTGTGGTACCTATGGCATGTGCATCCCCTCACAGCAGCCGTAGCCAGATTACTGGAATGGTACCACATAGGCGGATGTCCAGGGGTTCTCTGGGGAGCACCACTGGTCATATTGCCCCTGGCAGACGTGCCCCGGAGGTATGACAACCTCCAGTATGTTCCGGGCCATAATGCAGGCACAGGCACGTATGGAATGGTACACCCGACAGGGACTAAGGGCGCAGAGGGCCCAATACACTGCTATCAATGACAGCATTTGTGACCTTGCCGGTGCCATCCGGAATTACACCGAGGTCATTGATAGCCATTGGAGGGAGACATTAGATGTCCTCCACAATGTGTTAGCCATGAGCCAGGACCATGCGGGACAGATGAGAAGCTGACACGGATGCATGCCAGCAAAAGCATCAGCTGGCAGTCTTCACGGATAGGCTATGGATCACAGCCACTCCCGTAGTGGCAGTACCAGCCCCAGCAATGCTGGGGCTGGCCTGTCCATTGACCGTCCTATTAAACCATGTGCACATGGCACTGGCCAGTCCCAGCAGGGACATGGGTCCAGTCATCATACCTTTGCTTCTGATGATAGCACCCAGTCAGGGTTGGTACCCGATACTGCCCGTAGCACCCCTGTTAGGCACAGGTACTGTGTCCGTGGCCAGAGACAGTGATCTGTACAGCCTAGCAGGTACAGTCTGTGGCTGTCCACAACCGCCCGTATATGGCAGCCACATGGTGGAGTTGTGTGCATGCAGACATACACACATTTACCATACAACTAGGGCTTACACATACACACACACATTACATCAACATTGGCCCATGCAGTACTGTTGTCCCACACACACACACACACGCACACACACACACACACACACACACACACACACACACACACACACACACACACACACACACAGATATGCCGATTGGATGGGTCAATGTCTGGCTCTGGCAAACCTACAACACACCCTGTCCATATGATGACAACTGTGCCACCTCCTGTCATCTGTAACATCGATGCAGGAGCAGGCTAACATGGTTCTGATGCACAGGGTGACATTATAGCAGTGTAGCAATAGTGGCAAGTTGCCAAAAGTAAAGTGTAATGATATCCTTGTAGGTATATCTGAGCAGGTATTATGTATCACAGCTGTGATAGTCATTGTAGCTTTGTTTACACCAGTGTTAGGTCTGAGTATGTATTGTCCACCCATGTGCCATGTGGCTGAAGTGTACAGTGTTGCCAGCATGTGTTAGTGAATGGACAGTATGTGTGTGATGTGTGCATTACAAATTAGCGGGTGTACATCTGTGAACATGGTGTATGCGCACTGTCTGCATGTACGTGCATAGTGGACACGTGGGATGTGCGACATACCCTGTTCTACACATTGTTAACATCTCATGGTATCTTTCGATGGCCAGTATGCATTCTACTGCAGATATGTACTAACATGGGTACTTATGTGTGTATGACATGGGTAGGCACTATGCTGTGGGTGATACTGTTCATATCTGTCAATGATCTGCAGTCTGGTTGTATACACCACCTCAACAGCATGGCTAGAACCAATCATTAGATGATGTCCTTACAAATGACTCACAGCTGTAGGGAACTCAGTAACAGTTGGATCCTTCCAGTACTATACTATAACAGTAACATGTGGTATTGACCACCACACATTCCTGGGACCACACCTGTGTGGCATATAGCCATCTTAGGTACATGCAAACATACTATGGATATGTCCATCCACATCTCGAAATGCATTCATTGGCCTACACTGCATTCCCTGGATGGGATGCATATCCTACACAAGGGTAACATACAGACAGATACCTGTTGCATGTGTCAGTGAGTGGACAGTACGTGTGTGATGTGTGCATTACAAATTATAGGGTGTACATCTGTGAACATGGTGTGTGCACACTGTCTGCATGTACGTGCATAGTGGACACGTGGGATGTGCGACATACCCTGTTCTACACATTGTTAACATCTCATGGTATCTTTCGATGGCCAGTAGGCATTCTACTGCAGATATGTACTAACATGGGTACACATGTGTGTATGACATGGGTAGGCACTATGCTGTGGGTAATACTGTTGATATCTGTCAATGATCTGCAGTCTGGTAGTATACACCACCTCAACAGCATGACTAGAACCAATCATTAGATGATGTCCTGACAAATTACTCACAGTTGTAGGGAACTCAGTAACAGTTGGATCCTTTCAGTATTATAATATAACAGTAACCTGTGGTATTGACCACCACACTTTCCTGGGACCACACCTGTGTGGCATATAGCCCTCTTAGGTACATGCAAACACACTAGGGATATGTCCATCCACATCTGGAAATGCATGCATTGGCCTACACTGCATTCCCTGGATGGGATGCATATCATACACAAGGGTAACATACAGACAGATACCTGTTGTCCAATACATGCTGTATAGCTGTAAGCCATCTATGGCATAGTCATCCACATTTATTATACATACTATCCTGACAGTACCACATAGGTGGTAGCCCTGAACATGTATGTTGGGTACCAATGTGTACAGGCAGACATGTGTTATGTCATCTGTCCTTTGATATCCACATATCCATAGGTATTGTGGGGTCCCTCTGTGTTTCACATAACACATTAGGGGCCTGCATGCATATCCACAGGGCTGTTGTACACCTATAATGACTGTCCATTATTGCCAGTTGTTGTTGTGTATGAACATGTCTGACATATACCCTGGCAATTACCCTCACTCACAGTACTCTATAGTATGTGTCATGGGTGTGTGTGGCAGAGATGTCCTTGGCCGTGGATCACTACATTGGCCGGGCTTGATGCATGCATACATATGTGACCTATGATCTGAGAAGCAGCGGCACAATCTGTCGAAGGTTACAAATGTATTCATGTAGTATGCAGGCGTCACACCTGTTAGAAAAATATGTAATAGTAATATGCATGCTTAGTGCATTCGAGATTCTAAAGGGTTAATACATTTCTTCTGTTCACACTGCATGAATCTGCACAGCTATTAGAAACTTAACAAGAAGCATTCTATTTCTGCTAATGTCATGAAAATAATAAGAAGTATTTCATTTCTGTTAATGCCATGAAAATAACAAGAAGTAATTCATTTCTGCTAATGACATTAGAGATCCCATCGGGACCAGGTCCTGAACAAAGGCAGGTGACTCAGATGAAGGCATCGAGTTATGGCAAATGGTTAAAAATTCACGATCTATAAGTAAAGAAGAAGAAATATGTCCACTTATAGAAGTACCCAACCCACAGGCAGGTCAGGACAATCAGGACCCAACTATTTTAGTATATAGACCTTGGATTCCGGAAGATATCCGGAAAGCCACTGAGGGAATCCCCCATCCAAAGGTTCATTTTAGAAAATTCTCTGAAGATTTACAAGGAATGAGGCTGAGTTATAGTTTAAACGGAAAAGAGGTAGAAAAAGTAGTTAGACAAATTGTAGAGCCAGATTGGTATATGATTAGTGGGAACTGGAATCCCCGTGACGCTGCACAAAGACCCCTCCCACATAGCAGTGCAGAATTGAACACCAGAGTAAAAGGTCTTACAGACTGCATCTCTGAAAAATGGAAACCTAGGGCATACCAGACTTGTTTTAATCAATGCATCCAACAAGAAGGTGAAACTATTGACCGGTATTATGCCAGACTATTAGAGTGTTTTAATAACCACTGTGGAATGCAGGTTCCTGAAGATCAAACACAAGATTCCCCATATGAACAGCAGTTAAAGAATGCATTTTTAAAGGGCAGTATTTCACCTACAAGCAGTTTTATTACAAAACACATGGTAGATCATTGTACAAGCAGATTACAATCATTACTTGAATATGCTAGGCATGCCAAAATGCATTTTAATAGCAAAATGAAAAAGAAAGCTCAAGTATTTTCTGTAGAAGATGGAGCAGAAGTTTACGTAGTACAGTCCGGAAAAAATGGCAAGAAAAATGCACAGGAAAACAAACAATCTGATCAATGATCAGAGGACTTTGAAGGGCGAAAGAAAAGGGGAGAATGTTTTAAATGCGGTAAAAAGGGACATTTGGCAAAGGATTGCAAGAAAAACAAAAAGGCAACAACGGAAGACAAGGAGGGTGAGGACTGACTATATGGTAGTCAGGAATCACTAGAAGGGGCTGGTGAAGAAGGGACAAATGAGAATGTGATAGAGGGAGTAGAGGAAGTGCAGGAAGATAGTGACAATGAAGAATATGAAATATTAGACCTAGCTTTATTGAGCTTGGAGCTCTATTTAGCAGACACTAAACCAGAAGTTACACTTTTGGTAGAAGAGAGGGAAGTCAAATTCTTGTGTGACTCAGGGGCATCACGAACCCTGATACATCCCTCCAAACTGCCAGAAAACACAGAGACACCTGATTACATACTGGTAAAAGCAGCTAATGGGCAGCTGTTTCAGGAGCCTCTCTCCTGTGACATTGCAATAACTGATCCAGTTTCAGGATTGACACAAAAAAGCAAAATTGTTGTTTCTGCAAAATGCCCAGTAAACTTCTTGGGCAGAGACCTCATTGAGCTATTTGGTATAGCAGTAGTCCCAACCATGCAGGGTATGGAAGCACAGCAAATGTCCAGGTACTCGAAACTGCAATTGTGGGGGGCTGCACCCCCACACACCCCAAAATATATATTCCAACTCCGAGATCGCACTACAGTGAGGAAAGTGCAAATATTCCCATCTTCACTGTACCACGATCTTGCAATTGCAGTTTCGAGTTCTGCAAAATTCGCTCATGTGAGCGTTCTCTAAGATGAACTTTCATTCATCTAATATAGACCCGACAAATTGATACCTTTGCAGTGCAATCGGAGGGTGAAATTTTTATTGGTACAGCCAGGACTTGATTACGACTGGTCCAGGGACTGTGACCGAAGAGTTAATTAATGTAGCCGTCAGCAAATTCCCCTCCCTTGACATTGATAAGAAACACCTGTTGCACTGTACCCTGTATACCAGGACCTGATAAGGAATATGAGCAAGAATTATTTAAGAATCATGCAAATAGATTGATATTGCGTAACCTGTACTGGGACACAGAAGGGAATAGTGTAGCCAGCTGTTCATTGCCCCAGGAGTTCTTTGCACTTTATAAATCTAATCGATTACCACATGATAGCTTAACCAAAAACAGAAATATAGAATGGGCAGACCTAGGAGAAAAAGTCACGAGTTGAGAGAAACAGACAGAACTAAAACTGTCAGAACAGGGAATACAAATATGGAAGTTGAACTGGATAACTCAGACTAACCCAGCTGTGCACTTACAGTCTGGTGAGGACAGCTGATTGACACTCCTGTTAAAGGAGGAAGAAAATGCCTTACGAAATATACCAGAGAGACTCTGGTCAACAGGAAAATCAGATTTAGGACTTATTCATACAGCGGGACCAGTTACTATCATGCCAAAGTCAGCATTCAGACCACAAAAAAGACAGTATCCCTTAAGAAAAGATGCAGAGGCAAGGATAAAGCCTATTAAATCAGCCTTACTTAAAGGAGGGATACTAGTAGAATCTCCCGATTCACCATGTAACACACCCTTATTTACAGTCAAAAAGGCAAATGGGGAATGGCATATGATCCAAGATTTACAAGCTGTAAATGATGCAGTAATACCAAGGGCACCCACGGTGCCAGACCCACACACCCTGTTGAATGATTTAAAACCTCAACAGAAGTATTTTTCTGTGGTAGACATCAGCAATGCGTTCTTTTTGATACCGATACACCCTGATAGCCAGTATTGGTTTGCATTTACAATTCAGGGGAAAAGGTATACATATACACGATTACCACAGGGATGTTGTGTCCAATGATATTCTCACAAGAAATGGCAAGCAACTTGGTGGGATTCACACCACCGAGAGGCAGTCAGATTTTACTTTATGTTGATGACATCTTGCTGGCAGCCCCCACCCAGCAAGATTGTAGAGAAGATACCATAGCACTTCCACGATTTTTAGCCGCTGAAGGACATAAGGTAAATAAAAGTAAACTACAGCTTTGGAAAAAACAAGTTAAATACCTGGGATATGTAATATCCAAGGAAGGCAGAGCATTAGATGAGGACAGGAAGGTAGCAATTTTGCAAGCACCAAAACCCACTACCAAGAAGGAAATTATGTCCTTCCTGGGTACAACTAATTTTTGCCAGAGCTGGATTCCAAACTATGCTTTGGAATCTGCACCGCTGACTGACCTTATATATAAGAAGCCTATGGCAGTGCAGGATTTGTTACAATGGACACCAGAAGCAGAATCTGCTTTCTGCAAATTGAAGCAGTTAATAGCGTCCTCATTAGTTCTGGGATTGTCAAACTATCATAAACGTTTTTTCCAAACTGTAGATTGTAAGCAGGGTTACATGACATCAGTACTGACACAACAGCATGGGGATAATCAATGCCCCATTGCTTACTATTCATCACAACTAGATCCTGTGGCATGATCCTTACCCCACTGTGTACAAGCAGTAGTTGCAGCTGCAATGGCAGTACAGGCTTCAGCCTCAGTAGTCTTATTCCACTCTCTCACTTTGAGAGTACCTCATGCAGTCGCAATTATTTTACTACAAGAAAAGGTGGCATATCTTTCCCCTGTTAGGCATCTTTCCTGTATGACTATATTGTTGAGCCAAACTCACATGACAATTGAGTGATGCATGACTTTGAACCCTTCTACTCTGCTCCCAACCCCTGCACACGGCACACTGCAATGCTGCCTGCAGGTAATTGAGCAAAAGACACTACCTAGAAAAGATCTCACGGATGTCCCCTTGGATGATGCCGAGGTGACATACTATGTGGATGACTCATGCAAAAGGGGTCCTGCAGGACAGAACCTAGTAGGATATGCAGTACTTTCTGATACTGAGATTATAGAAGCCAAACCTTTACCACACAACTTATCTGCACAGGCAGCAGAATTGATTGCCCTGACACGGGCATGTACCTTAGCAAAGGGTAAATGTGTAAACATTTTTACTGACAGCCAGTAGGCTTTTTCTACTGTACGTGTTTTTGCGCAACAGTGGAAAAACTGAGGAATGATAACATCTACAGGCAAACCTATCAATCATGCACAGTTTATTTTAGATCTTTTAGAATCTATTCAGTTACCTCAGAAAGTTGCCATTTGTAAATACACAGCTCACACTAAGCAACAAGATAGGATTTCAAAAGGTAATGCGAGAGCTGATACAGCTGCAAAACAAGCAGCCACAGAAATATTTCTTTTAAATGAGGAACTACAACCCTCTGAGATTTTAGATTTAGAAATGTTAAAAACAATGCAGACACTCACTACGCAAGCTGAAAAACAATGATGGATAAAACGAGGAGCAATTCTCTAAAAGGGGCTGTACATCTCTAGAGAAGGGAAACCAATACTACCATCTAATTTGTTTAGATATGCAGTTTGTTGAGCCATGGGCAATGCCATGTATCAACAGGGGGGATGGTACATCTGGTGAACCAGGTGTTCACAAGGTACGAATTTGCAAACTACTCTAAAAAATTTTGTTTGAAGTGTCAGATTTGTAACAAACATCATGCACAGGGGGCATTAAAGCCCAAGCAAGGGAGTTTCCCTACACCACCATATCCGTTTCACACTATCTGTATGGATTTCATAGAACTGAACAAATGTGAAAATAAGAAGTATTGTCTTGTCATTGTAGATATGTTTTCCAGGTGGGTGGAAGCCTTTCCAACCAAAAATCCAGATGCAGCTATGGTGGCAAAAGTACTTGTCAATGAAATCATTCCTAGATTTGGCATTCCGGAAAGGATCTACAGTGACAATGGTACACACTTTGTAAATCAAACCATACAGCAGTTAAGTAAGCATTTTGGTATTTCTTTAAAAAATCTTTGGCATATCATCCACAATCTGCAGGGCTAGTTGAAAGGCATAATGGTATATTAAAAAACAAATTGAGAAAACTGATAGCTGTGACAGGGAAAAACTGGTTATACTGTTTAACCCTGGCACTGTTGAGCATGAGATCTGTCCCTACAGCAAAAGGATTGACTCCTTTTGAAAAGTTATTTGGAAGGGCTTATTACACACCCCAGTGGAAACTTCTCATGTCATCAGACCAGGAAGCTGATTTTACACTAGCTGAATATATGAGGAAATTAATGAATTCTACACATCTGTTGCAGTCAAATTCTGTTTCAGATAGAAAACAAACCGAGACATCAGAAGTGGCAGTGACACCCGGAGACTGGGTGTGGATAAAAGTTATCAAGAAGAAGAATTGGTCGTCGCCATGGTGGGAAGGTCCCTACCAGGTGCTTCTTTCGACACCCACTGCAGTCAAGATAGCAGAGCGAGCTTTGTGGATCCATCTGACACACTGCAAACTATCGAAAGAAGCACTGCAAACTAGTTAAGAACTTTGAACTGGACAAAAATCTTACCTCTCCTTCGGGGCCCTCAGCACAAAGTCTGGCTGCAAAGGGGGGTCAGATCAATAGGACTGATCCGTCTCAACCCCAGTGTAGAAACCATCAGCGCTGAAGGTCCTATTAGGGCAGAGAGTAAGAACACATGTCTGAAATAAAGATGACAGAATCCAGTAAAATCCAAATGCACCTATTCGGAAGAGTCGGAGAAAACAGGAATGCAGAACAACCGTTTCCTCAGAAGTATTGCATAACCATCCTGTTGACTGTACTAGTGACAATAATCTTTTTGTTGTGGCCATTCCTTTTTTCAGCCACACAAACTGGACTAAACAAGCGTGCAGAGTTGTACGCAGAGTGGCACCCAAACTTCAACACTTACCAGGCAATCAAATATGCGTATGCTGAGACCTTTAATGTTTCGAATTGCTGGATTTGCACAGCTTTGCCAACAGCATACGGGGGGTTATTGCTAACTTCAGTCCTCCTAGGAGCCAACAAGACCTGGGAAAACTTAGTCTATGATACATCAGATGTCACATCACAAGATAAAGTAGCATTGCATTTGTCTGTTAGACAGAAGGGGACTGTGTGTTTTTACAAAAATGATACAGTTCAGGTGGGTTGCAGCAATTGCAATGTGACTATTCCCTATAGATGCTACAATAAAACTGATAACACAGGATCCTATTGCAACACGAGCTATGATTCATTTGTTGAACTGATGCATAGGACAACTGATGAAGTAAAACATAATGCTGACCTTTATAGACAACTGTCTATGATAGACAAAAAAATGTTTCATCCAGAGCCAGGACATAGTAAAGTTACTACCAAAGTAGAAGATTGTTACTTTGTATGTGGTAGGAAACCATATAAGTGGTTACCTGAGAATTGGTCCGGCAGTTGTTATTTGTGGTACCTGGTTCCGGCCATATGACACACAGCAGTTTTACCTCAAGGGAAAATTCGGAATGTTCGACGAGAAATCAAGAAGCCTGTCAATCCAGTGGGACAAATCAATGCGGGCTGTAAAAACCATCATTCTGTGGGCTTAGGGAAAAATGGACTGTTACATATGGACTTGAGTGATACCATCATCTTATGGGCAGATGCACTGCCAGCATATGGAGCAACAAAATCAATCAGGGAACTGAGAAAATTGTCTAAACTTCTCGAAATAATGAGCAATGCAACCTTTTCTGCCCTAGAATTGGTGACTGATGAACTGACTGCCATGAGAACTGTAGTGCTTCAAAACCGCATGGCTCTTGACTTCACCCTAGCGGCGAGAGGAGGTACGTGTGCTTTAATCCAGGAGGAGTGCTGTTGATATATTCCTAACCACAAACACGAGATAGACAATCATCTTGAGGTAATTCAGCAGGTTTCAGCTATGACCAAACCAGGACCAAATCCATTGACGGACTTTTTCCAGAGATTGTTTGGGGGGTGGAGCAGTATCCTGATGAACATTCTGATTGCCATCTGTGTAGGAATGATCCTACTGGTGGTATGTGTGTGCTGCTGTATCCCCTGCATGAAAAGACTGATTAAAGACTTTATAGACATGTCAGTTTCAGAAACCTTATACCAAGGTGCTGAACTGGAAGAATTGCTAAAAAACTGAAAATGCTTTCATAAGTTTAAACAGAATGACTCTCTTAACTGCAAATTCTGAGTAGGAAGAGGTTAGGGGAAGAAAAAAAACTGTTTATGCTTATCTTGAAAGTAGAATAAAAGTATTAAAAGGGGGGAATATTAGAAAAATTTGTAATAGTAATATGCATGCTTAGTGCATTCGAGATTTAAAAGGGTTAATACATCTATTCTGTTCACATTGCATGAATCTGCACAGCTATTAGAAACTTAAGAAGCATTCTATTTCCGCTAATGTCATGAAAATAATAAGAAGTATTTCATTTCTGCTAATGTCATGAAAATAACAAGAAGTAATTCATTTCTGCTAATGTCATGAAACTTAACAAAGGGATATTCATTTCTGCTTATGTCATGAGAAAACATGCAGCTGCTAGAAGCTATTGCTAGAGAAAACAATAGATGCTTGAAAGTTTAAACCATAGTGAGCATTACTTGTAGTAAAGCTAGAAATGTACCTTGAATCTAGACAAAATGTAACACATGCATTAGAACAGTACAATAGAAGAATTGAAAAGTTAAAATGGACTGACATAAGCCCAAGCCAGGTTGTTTTTCTCAAAATGTTTTGCAAAACAGCAGATAATTTAACTTGGTCAGCAATAAGTCTAGCAACATTTTCTGTAGAACATACAGAAAGCTGTGTCTAACTACATCAGCAATAGAATGGTAACAATTTCTGTGTGACAGGAAGAGAACTGTATAAGAATAACATACTAATCACCAATGATTCAGACAAATCTTGTGCCCACATGCTTTGTCTCCTTGCTGCAAGTAATAAAGGGTGCCTTGCTTGAACCTAACATGAATTTGCTTTGAAGTTTTTTCCTTTGACAACACCTATGTACTGATTGAGGTCACATGTACACAAATTTATTTGACACGCAGATACCCGATGTATGCAATGCACATACTGTTTGAAACATATGTCATACCATAGTAAAAAGAAAACTCACACTGCATTGACTACCTGTGACACACACACTCAGCATTTGCAGGACTCAAACCCCTACCTCACTATGTTATGACACTAGAGAGGTACGCATTAACACGGTGCGCCATATGAATTATTGGGTGGCTTCTGTTTCCCTTGAATATTTGTAGGATACTGACATCATCAGACTTTCCAAAGAGGGATGTACCTCTTTTAATGTGTTTTTCCAGTCTCCAGAAAGGCTATTCCTCTCAAAGGAAATCACACACATACACTTGGCATTTGCAGGACTCAAAATCCTACTCAACTATGTTATGATATTAGAGAGATGCGTATTAACACAGCGCGCTATAAGCATTACTAGGTGGTTTCTGTTCTCCATGAATATTTGTTGGATGCTGACATCATCAGACTTTCCAAAGAGGGATGTACCTCTTTTAATGTGTTTTCCCAGTCTCCAAAAAGGCTACTCCTGTCCAAGGAAATCACACACATGCACACTTGGGGTTTACAGGACTCAAACCCCTACCTAACGATGTTATGATATTAGAGAGATAGGCATCAACACAGCACACTATAAACATTACTGGGTGGTTTCTGTTGTCCTTGAATATTTGTAGGATGCTGACATCATCAGACTTTCCAAAGAGGGATGTACCTCTTTTAATGTGTTTTCCCAGTCTCCAAAAAGGCTACTCCTCTCAAAGAAAATCACACACATACACCCCACACACACTTGGCATTTGCAGGACTCAAACTCCTACCTAACTATGTTATGATACTAGAGAGATACGCATTAACACAGCACGCTACATCCGTTATTGGGTGGTTTCTTTTCTCCTGGTATATTTTTAGGATGATGACATCATCAGACTGGACATGGTAATGTGTGTACACATTTTTATGCAATCCCAGGAATGATCCATGTAGGTCAGCAGGTATCAACAGCTTGTACAGAACCCAGTGAGTCTCACCTTGTGTGATCTATCTGTGGACACATTGACATCCCTTCATATGTCAACACATATCTATGCACAGATTGTTGGTTTTGTGGATACAACATGTGTCTGTGATGTTGATGAAGAGCTGTTCAAAGTCTATGTGGGACATGTGTAGCTCTGTTCCGTGATGTATGTCCTGGGTGGCTGCATTGCAGATGGTGTAGCATGCTTGGGAACCATGATCTGCACATGAACATAACGCAGTTGGTAGGGTTGTGTGTTTGTCAGTTTCCAACAGCTCTGTTTATGACTTCTGCCATGATGTACTCCATGGCCTTGCATATCAGACTTTATAGGCTTACTGGACTATACTTTCCATGGTGGGTGGTGCACCCACACATGTGGGGAGTGCCATATGTTGCTGTAACACATTCGATGTTTCCAGGTACTATGGAGTGGAAGAGGCTCAACAGACTGTTCAGGTACAGGGTCTGTTTGTACTGTAGTGCATGCATGACACATATTGGGAAACAATGTAATCCAATTGCTGCCATGCTTTTGGCTTTGGGAGGAGCTGTTCAGCCATTCTACACATGATATCTCCTGGTATGATGTCAGGGACTATCGTCAGTGGGAGGTGGGTATGTATACATGGGCCTGTCTGACAGGATGTCGGCAATGTCAGTAAGGTACAGTTGTCCCTGACTCAGCACATATATGCATGTACATTACTATTTATTACATAGCTGAAGGACATGTCATGATTTTCAGTCTGTACTCCTTCTCAGCTACTCTATACAAAACATTGACAAACCTAGCACTAATCCCGGTTATACTCTTTTACACACTTAAAACCCTACTGATCCTTTGTGATCAGGCTACAGAGTATGTCATCATAATACACTGGCATGTCCAGGGGTCAGTTTCATGTGTACTCTCTAGTCCAGCTAGTAAATATTGTGGTTATGACACAATGTCACATCTGCCTCATGTACACAGACAACCCTCTCCTCCTCACATCACACTCACATATATGTGAGAGATGTAAGAATACTGACATACAGGACGCTGAGCTCTCTCGACCCATGACTGACATGGTCTATCAGGTGGTGAGGGTGACCACACACACCACATATCAGTCTCAAATACACCGATAGTGATAGCAAACAAACCACATTATCACACATACACATATTCGGAGGCTCTACATAAATTCTGCCTAAGCAGCAGAGACCTCCAAAGCAGACACACATACAACTGCTACCCCACCATAATGCCCACATCTCACACAGTTCACAATGTTAGTGTGCTACACAGTTACTGCCCTTTGGGCTAAACAACACACCTGATACACTTGTTATAGGTGACACTTAATGTCAAACACACTGTCGTCCCACTCACCAGGTCAAACAGGGAATAGTCATTTTGAGCTGTCTCTCTGGTGCTAGGATCTGCCACATAACACATGCACTCAGGTTTCTCCAAAGCAAGTCCAGGACTGGATCCATCATTGCCCATGCTGGTGCGTACAACCTCAGATATTCCTCCCTGGACCACATGACATGAAACATAGAGGAACTCTGTGATCATGTAGCCCAGCCCAGTATTACCCTGACCTTGTCTAGCATCCCACACTCACCAAGTATGATGTCACAGTATACCAACACACTGATCATGTTTAACAGTTGGCTAACATATTGGTGTTATTCAAAGGGGATACAGTGTCTGTCACCCTGGGGTGACATGCTCAACATGCCATGTAGCTTCCCTGTGGACAGCATGCACCTGTCACCCTTGGACTTTTGAATACTGGCTAGGGCACTTGCTGCCACCATACTGCCCTATTTAAGTGGGGTTCAAAGTACAGAACCACCTCCATAGACATTACAGAGTACACGACACTGAGGGTAATGTTGCTCAACACCAGATGTCTTACCCTCAAATTGCGCCCACTCAGGAATCTCCTCAGTATGGAGGATAGCAATATCTGTGCACTAACAGACACATGGTTCAGGCTCCCACATGCACACCAGCACTACCAGGTTGTATTTCGTACCATGCATTCTGACCACATAACTGAGAATGGCCAACACGAATGGGGGAGTATCCATATACATCACAGATACACATACCTCCGGGTTGGTAGCACTGCACAATGCATCACAGACCATACATATACACCTAACATTGTGAAAATCTGCCTTTTGGTTTGTTGCCTGCTACAGACCACACTCCCCAACTCAGCAACCTCACTCAGCTTTCCTGGGAACATTGGACAATATGAAGGTCTCCCCAACACCATTATATTGGGTGATGTCAAATACCCACACATTGACTGTGGATAGTACTCAGGCCCCAACACACTCGCCCAACAGTTGCTACTATTTCTAAACTCATATGCTATGGCACAACCAGTCACTACACCCAATGGAGGGGACAACATATTGGACATGATCATCACCGACATGGGGACTCTATGTTCCACACCTGCGATATACCCCTCATTGGTAAGGGCAGAACATACTTTATCTCACTGGACATCCATATCCCATCCCCACACCCATCCTGGGTAATCTTGGTGAACTTCCCCAAAGCAAACGTCACACTCCTCCAAACCACGGTGGTATCCTTCAGAGATCCTGGGTCAGTGGTAAGTATGGCTCAGACTGCTGAATCCTTTACATACACATTCTATGGACACCTACTGGACTGCATGGATCGTTACATCCAAAATAACAACTGGACTCACTCCTCCAATGGCAGTGGACCTGTCTGGTAGACCCCAGCCATTAATACGCTTTACAACAAATGGAGGAAGCTACTACATGATAGAACACAATCCCAGACAGGGAAGGCATCTGTGATCTGTACTAGCAGACTACTACAATCATTCGGGTATTTATGTCAGGCACACTTCTAACGGACAATTGCAGCAGACATGTCGGGCACTCACAAGGCCTTCTTCAGTTAATTCAGGTACCTGGCTGGACACTCACTGATATGCTGTGTGTTACTGCATACTGACTAAACATACCCTGAACCTACTGATATTGCCATTATCCTGGCAAACAGGTTCAGTGCAGATGTGTCCCCCCCATCCCCCCTAAGGTGGTACTGTCCATACCAACAGAGTGTAACCTCCCAGACATCACGAGTAAACAGGTGAGTGCTGCCCTCCCCACAGCGGACAACACAGCATCAATGGGACCAGACGGTGTCCCGGCCTGTGTCATACACAGCCTTCATGACAGACGTAACACTCACATTACGTCACTGTTCGATATGAGAGTTACTGCAGGATATGTACCATGGAATGGCGCACAGCGATAGTGGTCCTGCTCCACTGAATACTGCCACAACAGACCACAGACAATATCGGCCTAAAAGGCTAACAAGCCTGTTCTGCAAAGCTATGGAGTATATTGTAGTGGGACTTATGCACATAGACATGGGAAACCTACAGACACTGGATCCTACACATTACAGCATTGTTGTGGGCAGATCTTGCCTGTTGGATCTGTTCATATTCTTTCAACAGTTACCAGGTCCATCAGTGTTGGGACAGTTGTCCACACATCCTGCCTGGACCTTGCACAACCCTTCCACAGAATACCCCACTCGGCCATTATGCATAGGCTCTCCAGCTTCAATATCGACACATATCTGACATGATGGATTGCTACCTGGATCAGGGATAGCACCCACATGCTCAGTGTTGCAGGTGCCATGTCCTACTATACACCAGTTACACATGGTATCCCACAAGGCTCAGTCCTGGGACCTCTCCTGTTCAGTATATATTTGTGTGATGTACAGGCTATCACAGGAGGGATATGGCTGTCCATGTTCGCAGATGACTGCAAACTGGGTGCCATAATCGGCTCTCCTGCTGGCACATGCATACTCATATAGGGTCTCACAGAGATAGGTTGATTGGTGCCTGAGCCATGGCCCACGGCTACATGCCATTAGTTGCATAGTCATCCCCTTTGAGGATGACAAGATGCCCACACATTACCACATAGGTTGTAATCCATTAAATACAGTAGTAGTTGTTACGGGTTTGGGGACACGACCTGTTCATACTCTCGCCTTTGACAATCCTATTGCCATAGTAGTTAGACAGTACATCTACATAGCCCACCATATCCCACATGGTTTCACATGTTGATCACATGTGGTCATTGTGCCCCTATACTCTTCACGACCATGCTTGGTTACTATGCCACATTTGGGATGTACCTTACCTGACACCTGCAGCAACTGTAATTGCCAGAAATGTTACTCTTCGAGCAGATGTAGGGACTCACACAGATGCTCTGCACAGTTCTGATACAGTAACTCCAGCTCTACTCAGTCACTTACCACCTACACGGATGTGTTGTGTGCCTGTAGTTGAAGGCAATATCTGACCCAGACTTACTGGACATGCTCCACCTCAGGATATCCGACTCCCCTGGTGCTACACACTCCAGGGACATATACCTCAGAACTGATGTTAAAAGGACATGCTGGGGAGACAGATTATTAACAGCAAGCCTCCACTCACTCCGGAGTGTAGTCCCGGTTTTGCATAGGCATAACCACCCACTGACCACCTACAGGTGACATCTTGACAAGTGGATAGCTGATCGCAAGTTTACCCATGGGATATCTTCTGGGTCCCTGCTAGACAGAGGCACAATACAACGAATGTAAATGGGCTATCTTGTGTGACCTACTATTCACAGGCACAGTGTTCTTATTTGACTGGGTTGCAGAAGCCAAACACACTCTGGCTATGTTTGTACATGCCCTAGGGCAGATAGCCTAGTATCAACCTCTGAACCTATGATAATTTACATGATGCACAATGTTTATTGTTGATACTGTTTGCAGGTTTTTATCATCTTTGCTTTCACACTTTATATGAACCACTTAGGTATCTGCAGAACATATTTGCTTATGGCAGGGTTTCACTATATTATATACGTGTCTGTTGTCATATAAGTGTGTGCACAGGGCAGATTGCTGTGTAGTGAGAGGTTCCTGGGTTAACATATGCAACTGCCTGCTATGTGTGGCCCAATGCTGTACTCCAACCTGGCCTAAGTGTGTGAGTATGCCCAGTTCAGACTGTCAGTGTTCTGTTGCCTGACATTTGTCTCATGTATTCAAGTGTGTGAGCATGCCCAGTGTGACCTTTCAGTATGTTGCTGTCTGAGGTCCACTACATTTGTTGATGTATGTCTACATGTCCAATATTAACATTTGTACTGTGTGTGTTGAAAGTCAGGTTCTATTCTTACTGCAGGACTCACCTTTGTGTCATAACTCGACAGGGATTATGCTGTGCCTGCAGGGTTTCTGTGAAATACTTTGCATAGACTTATCAATATTTCTTCATACAGGCTAACCACTGCACTACTGTCATGGTTTAGTGGTTCAGTACTATGACTATTGTGCACAGTATCCTGGGTTTGAGGCCTATTGCTGCTTATATTTTCATACTGAGAAGACCAGATTGCTTAGGGGTCAATAGAGCAAATATGAGCATGTTGGCTTTTGTTCAGCTATGCCCTACCTAGACCCAGCTTGTACAACATTGCTCAATATTAACCATCATTGCTGGACATTGGCCAATATTACTCTACATTGACAACATTTGTAGTAGTTGGTGTGTGCGATTTTGTTTACATTGACTTCATGATGGTAAATGCTGTTTAGCACTGTTTTATATGGCTTAACACATGGCAATCATGCCTCAGGTGTTGTTGCAGGGCTGTCTATGTTGGATGCACATACTACACTCCCTATACATGTTTGAAAGCAGGTAGTGTCAACATAGGCATCCCTTTTACTATATGTGTGGGTCAGAGAGAGAGAGGTATCATTTCCAGACTTCCTACTGAGCCAGTGTATGTGCTATGCATTGCCTCTTTGCCAAGGCCAAAGCATACTGGGCACGCCTCCTTCTGTCTACTGGGGCAGGCTCAGGTTGCTCCTCCTCCAAGTCACCATCTGCCTGTGATGGCCTTGGCAATGGTGGGGGGCTGTTTGGCCCAGGCCTATTCTGGTCCTGCTGCAGCTATTTTCGTAGGATCATATTATGTAGCATAGCACATACCATGGCAATTTGGGTACATGTAGTTGGTGAGTACTGCAAGGCTCCACCAGATGTGTCCAGGCACCGGAACCGTGACTTGAGCAGCCCAAACACACACTCGATTAAATTTCGTGTTTGTGCGCGTGCCTCATTATTGCGTTCCTATTCAGGTTTGTGTGCATTTCTGATGGGTGTCATCAGCCATGGCTCCAGTGCATAGCCAGCATCCCCCACGAGGTGACCATGTGGGATGTCCCCATTGGCACATGTCTGGTACAGCTGCACCAGATGCCAGATATGGGAATCATGGTAGCTTCCAGGGCAGCCAGCACACACATTCAGTATTATGCCCTTGGCATCACACACAACCTGGCAGTTGATGGAGGGGAAGCCCTTGCGGTTGAAGTAGACCCTACCCTGCTCACCAGCTGGTGCTTTGTTGCATATGTGCATGCAGTCTATATCACCCACTACCTCAGGGTATTCCGCTATTTGCTGGAAGAGATGCATATTGCTGGCCAATACCTTACGGGAATTGGGGAAATATACATCATCACCGACATGTGCTGACATGACATCCAGGAACTGGTGAAGTACCCTGGATGCTGATGCCTGTGATATCCCCATCATATCACCAGTTGGTCTCTGGAAGGTACCTGTTGCTAATATTCTTAGGCCAACACATACCTTAGTTTCCACTTGGATGGGTTCCCCTCTGTTGGTTCTGTGTGTGAGGCGTGGCCTGCACAGCTCAACAATTTGCTGTAAGAGATCTCTGTCCACTCTATAGCGCTCCACTATCTCCAGCTCATGTAGCCCCTGGTAGGTAACCCTGGGCCTTTACACTCTTCCCTGTCTCCTCACTGTGGGTTGTCCAGCAGCATTTGTATTATCACCACCCTCAGCATGTTGCATATATCGCCTTATAACAGCAATGGCAGCCCCTAACATTTTTTGTCTCAGTGAAGCCTTTTCAGTTTTCACTTCTATTAGCTTACTGCAGTGTTGCAGTGTCTTTTGAGAGAAACATAATGGACTGTTGTTTGCATAGTTTTAAGTGCTGGGCTGGGCTAGGCTAGTGTTCTGCCTGGATAATTGCCTGATTCTGATTGTTTTCACCTGCTAGCTCTGCTAGTACTCCCTGGTAACTTCCACTATTTGGTGTGCTTACTATTTCCTTGCTGTTTCCTCAGGGGGGGGTGTGCCTCGTACACAATGCACAAAGACGCGCACAGCAGCTAACATGCACGCACACATGCTTACATGGAATAAAGCTTGCTTATTCTTCTTAAAACGCGTGCACACCGGTGCAAACACACTTACAACTGTTTACACAGCCTTACATATGCTTACTCAAGCCTACACACGTGCACACATGCTTACATGTGCGCACACTGTCTTACTCGGGTTTACTGGCGTGCACACGCGCATGCATGCTCAGCAAGAAACTTTGGTGTTATCCATGGCATACATTTTCGATTTCTTGACTTTACCTGGCCTACCTGTTGACACCCCTCTTTCACTATTATGTAAATGTAAGCTGACACATGACACTCTGCTCCAATGAGCTTCACTCCTTTCATACATACCCCCCTCGTGATGTCACCTGTCTTCTACTCTGTTACTCCCCTTATCCTACTCCTACACTCCACTGACTTTACTCATTTGCTATGTAAACTTGTGATTCACTATCCTAAGTCTCATTTGCATAGGATTGCCTACTAATGCTTAGTTACATCTCTTAGACTGAGCTTCCCCCCTTAGCAACCTCTACTCGGTGGCCATGTTGTCTTCAGCCTGCCATTGCCTTGCATTGTAAATTCATTTTAGCCATACAATCCACATTTGTGGATTTTAATTATTAATTTTCTGCTTTTTAGGGAGCAGCGCGCTTGTGCGGCGCTGCGCTATGGGTAAATCCCAGAGATCGGGATAAAAAAAAAGTTATTTTATTTTTAATTTGCATCACTTCCTGTTGACAATGGCTGTATTTTTGGCCATTGGCATGCTTCCTCCTGTGAATGCATGCTTTTTTTCCAGCTGACATGGCTCAGTTTTGCTATTTGCAGAACTGTACTCAGTTATCAACTGAGTACATTTTTGCAAATAACACTACTCCTACTTGGACAGGTTCGGGTTTCCTGGATCGCAAATTTACCTCATTTGCATAGCTTTCACCTGCAATTGAGGTAATTTGCATATCCCAGCCCTGTCCGTGAAGGACTAGTTTGGAGAGCTCAGTTGCACGCCCCCTACTGGCTGTTCCTGGATCGCTCGGCGGACATGTTGGCTGCATGGAGTCTTACTCTACTCTAAGACTCCATGCAAGCCTTCGTGAATCTGGCCCTAAGCCTAAATAGTGGAATGTCAAAAGGTGCCAACACCATACCTCTCAATCTCTTAGAGCAAGAACTCAGAAAAAAGCAATGAATAAAAAGTGGGACAATGACCCAAAAGTAGGGACAATTTTTAAATGTTCGTACCAAAAGTAAAGGTGGCCTAATAAAGGGTTCTGCATTAGCATGAACGTTCTATTGTGTATAAAGACAGAAAGTCAAATGCTGTCATAATTTTTTTTTTAACTTCCGTCATGAAGAAAGTGCCACTAATTGTCAGGAAACCACATTGTTATGGAAACTGAACCACAAATCTGAGGCTATACTCCTACAAACACCAAAACGGTGGGACAGCAAGCAAGAAATACCAATGGTTGCCAAATACTGCTCATATTCTTCTAGAAATAAGGAACTACGCTTCGATGGTGATTGTACTTCTGGTACTTTTTACTTCAATAAAGTACGACCTTCTAGAATCTGAACTTCGACTACGTTGATTTTTTGCCACCACGGTGAGCAGAGCTCCTTAACCGAGCCACATTTACATTCTTTTGCCTGTTTTTTCTGTGTGTTTCATCTTTGATTTCTAGCTGCCACGCTAGTGGTTCCTCTCACCAGGTGACCTGACCATCCGGAACTACGACCTGTATATGAAGTGTTTCTAAAGGCTTTACTCAGCCTTCAACCACAAGCACTCGGGTATGCACAGCCTTTCTCAAGGCTTTACCAGTAGCCCAGCTTCTTCACCAACATCCCACTGTACCTTTATTAAGGTAGCCTACCTGGTCATCCATTTGTTCTTGGCTTCCCTAGGGTATTTTATTCGTGGACATTTTTCCTCCTTTGCATAGGAGCTTAAATACCCAGGTCCCATAGACAATAATTTTCCTGCTGGATACTTCTAGAAATAAGGGAAAATGAGCATTTACAAAAAAACATGGAGTCTTAACAGTGGAGAGGTATTCGCGGGTGCCTCATAGCCTGCAAAAACACCTTATAAGGAGACATATGGCATCAGCTTAATCAACTATGAATTTATCATATCTCTCAACCTTGTAGCGATAGAATCTGTACAAATCCTTTAATAAAAGTTGGGCAAAAGCCCAAAATAAGGACATTTTTTGGTATTGCTACTACAAACTTAAAATGTGGATGGAATAACTGGTTTACCTAGCATGCCTTTTCTAAAGGGTTTGAAATCTTTCACTCAAATGTCAGTCATTATTTCTGAAAAAAGACCAAACATACATTCAGGCAACAATCCAGACAATCTGCACTCTCCCTTTGCACTT
Organism: Protopterus annectens; assembly: GCF_019279795.1. Classification (NCBI taxonomy): domain Eukaryota; kingdom Metazoa; phylum Chordata; order Ceratodontiformes; family Protopteridae; genus Protopterus; species Protopterus annectens. The sequence continues at coordinate 1,731,813,212 of NC_056743.1, forward strand.
TGCGAAAAGGCAAAACTTCTGAAGTTAAGTGGGGCATTAACACAAAAAAACTGAGAAAAATCAAACCGAATCAGAGTAAACCTTAAGTACATAGTTATAACAGCAACACAGTTTTAGTTAGGGCAGTACGCTATACTCTTAAAGAGCACACTACATATATCTATATGTGTAAAAGATAGCTAAACAACAGACAGTTGCACATAAACAGCACCCACTTGCACATTAATCAACCTAACTCCAACTTAAACAAACAACGTGATTCTAATACTTTTACCCAATAAACCACTAGTTAGAAATTGATGCTCACTGAGAAAATAACATTACAATGAGCATGGAAGATACTTGCTTTAATAAGCACGCAGTCCGAACATTCAAAAACCAGAAAAAAAAAAACACTTTGACAATTGTTCTCAAAATCTGAACAGTCGACTATGCCAGCTTCAACCAAATGCATAATTGTACTAATCACAAAACAAGACAGCCCCCAATCGACACATCCGGGTAATGTGGCCAAGAACACTGTTAAGTATTGTTTAACCATTACACTGTTCTCTCTTGACCAACAACAGTACATCATATCTCACAACCTGGGGTGCAAAAAAATTGTAAAATGTGGACAATGCCTGACCAAATGGGGAGACAAAGGCACAAAATAGGGACAGATTTTAACTATTGTTCTTATCACCTTAGAACATTGCTTGTGTAACAGGGTTGTGAGGACTTAGGTCTGAAACTCAAATGTTTCATTATGCAGTAATTTCTACCCTCTGATCATGCCAGTGATGCCAGAAAACCACAAATTCTTGAGGAACATACAAGGTAAAATCTGGACATTCTGAGCAAATCTGGAAAACAGAAAGCCAGCCACTAGATAGAGAGGTCGCTCACAGCCAACACTTGGAGCATGTCACAGCCCCAGACATGCTTCTGCAGCTTGGAAAACCCATCCCCACCTCAAACATTTTACTGCCTACAGCCACCAATGTGACCAATGACTTTGCTTTACCAGTGTCACACCAACCCAAAATGTCCATCCAGCAACAAAACAAAACCCTGCAGAGATGCTATAATGCCCAATTACAAAGCACTGAACACCAAACCAAGTACAGCCTGAGGCCATTATCAATACGATGCCATATAGAAGCTCCTTCACAGAAACCTCAATTAAAACACATAACTAGAACTGTAGAATCAACCCTCACCCTACTCAACGTAAAGTATAAGCAGTCAATCGTACACCCAATATAATCCACTCACGAAGCCCGCGCACCAAAATCCCAGCCAGAGATCATTCCTACATGAATCCCGCGCAGTGAAATCCCCGCAAGAGCTCTCAGATCACCCCTCATTGGCTCTGCCTGCAGGGGAAGCAGTCTAGAGCTCCTCTGTTCTGTGCTGTGATGACCGCATAGATTCCTGGGTACCTCACAGCACAGATTGCTGGGTACCTCTTTCTCTGCATCCGGACTACTGATAAAGGCAGTCTGAGTTCCTCAATGTGTCTGCGCATGCACAGAGGAGAGGAATCGCGACTCCTGATTTTTTTTTTTTGTTTCACAGATTTTTTTTCTTTTGTTTTTTTGTAGGTGGGAGGGCTGCAGTCCGGCGGTATAATAGCACGACCCGCCCCTGATTGATTGATCTGGACACCCACAAGTACTTACATGTAGCTCAACCCAGAATAGCTACTATTTTCGGCATACCTAAGGTGCACAAGGACCCTACCGATCTCCCTCTAAGACCTATTGTTTCAGCTGAAGGGTCAAAGACTGCACCCGTAGCAAAGTTTCTTGAAATAAAATTAAAGTCAATTTGGGGTACAGAAAAGACTATTTAAAAGATTCTTGGGATTTTTTACAGGGAATTAAAATTCACCATTATTTTGGCCATATTGTTTTTGTCACGACTGACATCAAAGACTTGTTCACTGTTATTCCCCAGGACTTAGGATTAGCCTGGTTGGAAGAAGCCTTACTAGATAAGGGCTGTCCATCTGCAGATCAGTTGTTAGTTATATTAAAACTGATGGAAATGGTATTAAAAAACAATTTCATTTTTTATGGGGGGGGTTCATCAAATTAAGGGCTTAGCTATGGGGTAAACTGTGCCCCCATATACGCCAATATATTTTTAGTTTGGTGGGAGAAAAAATATGTTTTAAAATCTGTATATAGCAACTGTTGGTCCCACTATCAGAGATTTTTAGATGATATAGCTATTTTTTGGATTGATACCAAGGAGAAATTACATGAATTTTTGAACTATTTGGATACTACTACCACCTTTTTTGGAATTTACCTGTTCTATAAATATGGATAGACTGGATTTTTTTGGATGTGAGTCTAATTAAGACTGGGGAGGGAATTAAGTCTAAAATATTTTGTAAAGACACGTTTTCAAATTCATATCTCCAGTGCCCATCCTTTGATACAGAAAGAAAACATTTACAAAGGTCAGCTAATTCGAGCATCCAGAATAACTTCCCTGGATGTTGATTTTTCATTGGCATATGACTTTATTGAAAGCTTATTTATTCAAAGGGTTTACCTGAAGGACTTATTGGTGGACAGTCGTACCTATGTAAGTAATTTATGCCACATCAGGTACTACCCATTGCTGGGCAAAGGACTGGACACTGATCAACATGTGTTAAGTGAAGTTAACCCCTTGGCTTACTCCAAAGTTCTAACCTTAAATTTTAATTTGGACTCCAAAAAGGTAGTGGACACAATAACAAAGGAATGGAATAGATTCACTTCATTGACTGATCTTAAAGGTATTGACAAGGGACCCCTGAAGATCAGTTATAAGAGGGGAAAAAATTTGAAAGACCTCTTGGAGGGTGCGGGTAAAGAGAAGCCTGCACACACCACTAAGAGAAAAGGTACTTTTAAATGTGGAGCATGCACACAGTGCAATTTTATTTCTAACACCCACTGGGAATTTTTAAAAAGTAGGAATAAATGGGTGTATGGTAAAAGTTTTAGTAACTGTAATACTAGTGGGCTAGTATACTTAGTTGTGTGCGAGACATGTGAAGCCTTTTACATGGGCAAGACTGAAAGAAAGTTGAAAAGACACATTTATGAGCATATGTATGATGTTAAGAAATGTAATGTCAACAATGCTCTGTATAAACATTCTTTGTACTGCCCAGAGGCAAGGTTTAAGTTTTTAGTTTTAGAGGTTGCTATTCAGGATGTGAGGGGGTGCATGTGAGACTATCCTTGAGTATAGGGAATTATTGTGGCAGATTTCCCTAGACCCAAGCAGGACCCCCGGGCTAAATGAGAACATCTCAATAGCACCTCTACTAAAACTCAGGTCTGCCAAGTTACAATTAACTTTTGAAATACATTTACTTACATTTTTCTACAAATGCACATTTTTTCACTAGTATAAATATGTATTTTTATTAATTTTATCAATTTTATTACAATACACTAGTGAGACATTTTATTTACATTATATATGTGATTGAATGTACAGTTTTCATATACATTTTTGTGTCTTTCGGCTTTTCCCGGTTAGGGGTTGCCACAGCGGTACTGCGGTCCGCTAATTATTAGCAGTTGATTTTTTTTACGTACCGGCTTGCCAGGCCTGACGCACAACCTTCAACGAAGGTATGCCCATTCACACATGTCTCCACGCAGAAGACGCTCTAGCTGAGAATCGTATCGGACAGCGTCTTACTGTGAGGCGACAATGCTACCGCAGCACCACCAACGCACAGTTTTCACATATATATTTTTATTATTGTTTTTAGGATGTAATTAGCATATTCTGACACCAGGTGGCAGCACTTGGAATTTAAAATGTCTTTTTAAATTTTATTCTGTTGTTTTATTGGTTATTTTTTTATTAGGGGAACTATTTAATGGGCCTTTGTTATGTACTTTATTATTCTAATGAAGTTCTTGTGAACGAAAACGTATTTGGAGTGTTATCAGCGTTATTGGTGTTTTGCTCATCTATCATTTGGTGCCATTAAATCTTCAAGAAACTGTGAACCTGAGTGCTTCCTTCCAGCCTGTTTTTCTACTGTTATTGGTGGCTACAGTGGTTGGAATCCTCGTTTTTACTATTTTAGAAAAAGAAACTGCTATGAAGAATGTTGTACTTGTTAGAAACATTGTTGTCTTCCCATGCTGCTAGTAGCAAGTGAAAGCGTATGTTAGGTAGCAGGTTATTTGTATCACTGTTTACCTTTAAGCTGATTTAATTTTATGGTGTTTGGATCCTTAACACATCAGTCTTCAGATTAGTTTTGGCTTTCTTCTCTTGGTGACTTGAATAATTTCTACATGAGAATGCAAGGCCTTTGCACCGAGCAGCATTTCAATCATATTTGGCTTCCCAATTTGGCTAAAAAATTGGTGTCTGTTCAGTGGACTTCAGTATATTTATTTGTATAGTATGAAATAGTCATCAGAAAAAGACCCCCTACCCACTTTGCCAGGGTATATCCAACAACCTTCTATTTGTCTTGCCCACATAAAATGCAGTGCACACTACACAAAGAGCAAGTACGCATTGACACTCCCCTGCAGGAGCAAATGGATTTTAATGCATGACATGCATTTATGTGGGAGTAGATGGAGTGTTATCTCTACAAGGGAACCATTTGTCTGTAATTCCATACTGACTAAAACATTTCCTTCCTCCGTAGTGCGTTTCTTAGGCACAGAAGTCGTATGACAGACATCCCAATATAGCAAATTTGAATTTGGATAATATCTCAGTAGCACTGCTGAATGTCAAGACAGTAAACAACAAAATCTCCAAACTTTAGACCTTCCTGATTGTTCAAGACATCAACATTTGTGCAGTTACAGAAACATGTTTTCATTGTAGAGGTAATGCTCCTTCTACTCCAGGTTGCAATGCCAATCATACATCAACATCCTAAATGCAGATGATCTGGAGATCCTCTGAACTGTCTGAAGGTGTATATGGTATGGCACAGCATGAGTGTGCATGTGTGTGTGAGACATGTAACTGACATCCTATACAGGATTTTGTTTTACTGCATTGCATCATCTCTATGCTAATAAGGTCTCAGTTTAAGTGAAAATGAGTGGATGAAGACATTAATAATGCAAGCAGCTGATTACTTTTGTTGTAGTTGTACAAAATTACAGAATTATAAAGTTTTGTCGTTGCGGAAGTGCCCTGTCTTTAGCTACACATCCAGAAGTGGCCACAGCAGTAAAATTATCCTTTCCAGACATCGACTGGAATCCTTGCTGACATTTGCATGTGTAACTTCCTTCTGTGTTGATACATACTGAAAAATCACCACAGAATCCTGTTGTATTGCACTCATCAACATCTGCATTTTGAAGAAAAAAAAAATCACTGTCTATAAAACCTGAACATACAAAATGAAAATGTTTCTCACTAAGACATCTTAAGTTATTATGTCAATACCAAACTCTTCAATTAGCAAAAGGTGTTTGCATGTACACCAAAGAAATAAAACATGTTTTTTTTTAATCATGCCTGGGGACCATTAACCACCTTCCTCTATATCTTTTTCCAAAAATGCTCTACACATCCCTCCTTTGCAGGTCTGAGATTCTCTACTGAAAGATAGGCTAATGGTACGTCACTGGAGCTGGCATGGCCATGTTGAGTGAATTCTTTCTCTTGATTAACATGTTCATAAGTGTATACTAGGCTAACAGCTCTGAAGAACCATTTTAAGCCTCACAAACAACCCAAGGTCAGAAAGAAACCCAACACTTTGTACATGAGGTAAAGACATTAACCACATTATGCCAAACATATCTCTGCATCAGCCTGGCATGCTTCAATAAAGTCTGAATATTTTTTGCACAACTTACATATTACTAATCTGCAATGCACAGCTTAGAGAGCACACATGGCTCTCTGCATGTCTGGTACATGCTGCCTACTGAGATACACAAACCCTTTCATGCCATTCATGCAGAAGGAAAGACTGCATGCACACTCACACACAGAGGGATGAGGCAATATCAGTCATTTATTCAAAGTCTTATATCACAACCAAAAAAATAAAAAATAAATCCAAATGTAACAACCAAAAAACAGGATCCAACACAGATTTATTGGATAGTCTCTCTCTATCCAATAAATCTGTGTTGGATCCTGTTTTTTGGTTGTTACATTTATTCAAAGTCTCCTGGCAGCTCCTCCACTGTGCTGACTGCTACTTCAGTCTAGGTATTTATGTCATACTTTGGGCTTTATCCCCCTATCCTACAGAGGTATGACAAAAAGTAGATTTGTATTTATGTATATATATATATATATATATATATATATATATATATTTATATATATATATATATATATATATATATATTTATATATATATATATATAGAGAGAGAGATACAACTTAATAGGAAGGGCTGTGTTGCTTTTCAAGCATTACTGCAATTATACACAAGGCATATGACAATACCTATCAAAAACCAGATGCTTGAACTTTTTGAAGTTCATATAAAATAACTGCAAATTATAAACTTATTATGTCCACACTGCATATCTAAATGTTGTGTGACCAAAAGCAAAAATTCCAAATCAAATATGTGAATGCAAACTGAAACAACAAATACAGGGAAAAAATAGGCTGAAATAATTCAAAGCAACTAACTTGCTACTTTTTCACAGCTGAATTCAATAACCAAATGTTTATGCTGGGGGAAATGCTTTGCATTCTCATGTGATGGAAGCAGAAATTGTCCATCCTTAGGTCAAACAAATGTGAAAAAGGTTCACAATTTTATAGTTGCAGAAAAAGAATATTTTGCACCCTTCCCTAAGGCTATGTGTCTTTAAGCACAAAATGTATAAGGAATTCCTCCGGCAATGCTGCTCTGACCTCTTCAAGAACAGTATTTGAGTTACAAGTTGTTATGATGAGTCAACCCTACCTTATTTTCCACAGGAACAGGGTTTCATGAGTACTAATTCTTGTTATATATCTAATGTGGTATCAGTGTTTATTTTAAGGCAAACTCTCTGTCTCCCCATTTTTTTTCCTGAACCCACAAATGAAGGAGGAAGGATACTCCATATGTTCGATGCCCGCAGACAAGGCAATCCAGAAAAACCCAAGTCACAAAGGAGAAGAAAGCTCCAAAAAATCTCAAGACCAATGTATTAAGACTCCAAATACCATAAAACAGTATAAAATCCAGTCATCTTAATTCGAAACAGTGCTACAAAAATAAACAACTAGTTCAAACAAGCATTTTGCCAAAGCTTCTTCAGGTTTTTTAAAAATTCATGATTCACAGAGAGGTATATACACCAAAAAGAGAGAATCACATACTGCTCAAGTTTCAAATGTATTGGTTAGAGTTCATTAAGGTGCTAGACAATAAAAAGATAGAACTTTAAAACTTAATTGATTATATTAGATTACACACATATCCAATACTGAGTAATATATTCATTGCTTTTTCATATATAAAGTCAATTTACAACTGCTGCTTACTTTTTAGTGTGGGTTTTAAGCTAACTGGATGATATAATCCTGGTCACATGACAGCTTTTAGAGCTGTAATCCACCTATACTCCACACATTCAGTCCTGTTCTTTCGTTTTTTATCTCTCTTACATAACAATACCAATTTAAGTCCTATTAACTTAAAAAACATGTTTAGAATTCAGTTTTCTATTTCTCCTGCCCACATTAAATGCAGAGCACACTTGACAAAGCGCTACATATCCTATATTAGTAGAGTCACAGACTACATAGCTGCTACATTTATATACTTTACCAGTAACTGGACGTGTAAAATTATTAGGGCATAAAATACATGTTTTCACCATTTTCACTTTCCACATGCAAAATTTCCTTTCTTCTGACTTAATCTATTGTTGATTGTAGTGTTATGCTCCTAATAACATAATAATTGATTTAATAAATGTTTACCTTTATACCCAGAACTAGGACATTCTTCAATCATTTCTGCTGGCGAATGCAACAATTGTACAATATGGTAGTGCATGATCCTTTGTAAATATATATATCAATACATATATATATATATATATATATATATATATATATATATATAAATATTCTAAGAAATGAACTTCATGACAATAACAGCATTCAAAGAATGGTAAATACCATCAAGTCTTGTAGCACCACCCGTGGACTGGTTCGGATGGTACCACCCCTAGAATGGCTGCGTGAGAAGTGATTCTGGGTGGGGGGGTTGGTGGGGTCAGTGGGCGCTAGACTGGTGACTGGGAGCGTACATATAGGGGGGAAGGCAAAACCCTGAAAATCCACCTTTCCACCACGTGTTATCGAACAGAAGATAAAAAACAGAAAAGATTTAGCAATATGTGGACCACATCCTCAACCACATTGTACAGAACAACAAATACTACACCAAGGACTCTTGGGCTTTTCTAAATGACATCTCCAATCTAACGCTGGATGGAGGGGAATATTTACTGATCACTCTAGATGTAGAAGTACTCCACACAAACATCCTCCATGCCAAAGGACTGACCCTCACCAGACAGTACCTGAACAGGGACTCCAACTTAAGCGGGGCTAAGATTAATACTATATGCAGGTTAACAAAAGCAGTATTAAGAAATAACTTCTTTCAATTCAATGGAAAGATTTACCACCAATAGAAAGGGGTAGCCATGGGGTCCAAAATGGCCCTGGCATAGGTGAACTTAGTCCTCAGTGCCTGGGAAATGGATAAGTTAAATCGCTGCTCGGGTTCAACAACAACATAATATCCAGGCATTCTACTGATGATGTCTTTTTTGTCTGGAAGTGGCACAGACTTTTTCTGAGCAATTTTCTGGAAACCCTTTTCCACACTCTGGACTTCTTGACCCTCATGATAGGACATATCAGAACCACCAATCATTTCCTGGATGTCCACCTCACTATAGACCTGGAAAGTGGACAGTTTGCCTCCAACATCTACCGCAAGCCCACTTTCAGGAATAACTACCTAGAGTTCAGCAGCCAACATCCCCATTACATGAAAAAGAATATTGTAAAAGGACAGTTCATCGGGTTATCCAGACTCATTTTTAGGGATGAAGTTGTCATCAAGGAAGGTTTTTACCTCAGAAATTTGTTCTTAGAAAGGAAATACCTAGTATACTTAGTGGACAACCTGTTCCAAGAGATTATAAAACACAGACACTCCAAGTACCCACCGATCTTGCAAAAGGGATTCACAGCAAGGACAGGGAACAAACCCGAACAAAAAGAACTGGGTGGCAAGTTTCCCCCTTTAAGTCCCCATGGATATGTTCGGAATCAGAGGGGTCCTAACCATCAACTGGGAAATATGGAAGGAGAAAAAGGTCTGACAAAGTTACTTGGGACATCCCCATACCTCTGTTTCAAATTAACCTCTTTTTTTGGTGGTGCATTCAAGAGGAATAAAAGCTCATCCCCACAGAATGAAGTATCGACAGAACCTGGAATGTCTGACTGCAGCAAGTGTGTCACCTGTGTAGACATACGAAAAGGCAGCAATGTTACCTTCCCGCACTGCAACAGAACTGTCCGTCTATATGACCACTATGATTGCAACACAAAAAAATGTAGTCTACTGTGCTTTCTGCGAACATTGCAAGAATTTCTATATTGGCAAAACAAACAGAAAGCTGAGTAATTGTATTAAAGAACACACTACAGCAATACACAAACAGGACAGTTTGAATGCCTTGGCTAAACACAGCGCTATTTGCCCAAACTTCACAGGATTCAAATTCACAGTGCTGGAAAAAATAACAGAGTTTGTAGGGGACATGGACACATTCCTGCAAGTCTGGGAATTAAAATGGCAGATAGAACTGAGAGCTGATGTCTATCCAGGTCTCAAAGAAACACTGAGCATTAAATGTGCACTTAAATGGTATAGAGATTGAAATGTGATAGGGTTTGAAAGTTTAACAATTGTGCAAGTGGACTTAATGTGTTCTCCCTCTCCCTTACTCAATGTAGGCCTGGACATCAAATGTGCACTTAGAAGTTATAGAGATTGAAATGTGATAGGGTTTGAACAATTGTGCAAGTGGATTTAATGTGTTTATGGATATACAACTGTGCAAGTAAATATAATGTTTCCTCTCTCTCTGACTTTTGCCTTTCCTCCCTACATGCATGCGCCCAGTCACTAGGCGAGCCTCTGCCAACCCCATCAACCCCCCTAGGTCTCACTTCTCATGCAGCCATTCAATCGGTGGTACTATCCGAGCCAGCCCATGGGCGGTACCATCTGCAGTGACCCAAAATCTCCTACCAATCAAACCCAGGCTCCACACAACGTGTCCTGGGTAGCCCCCAATCAGCCCCCCCCTCAAGTCCACACTACATTCCTCCCACTCCCCCCTCGGATGGCATGCCCACACATTTCTCTACACACACACTGATACCCAAGCATAATAGGACTCTGCACATGACTCCTCCACCTTTGTCCATGCCCTTCTTTACTTACCTTTGGAGGCATGGACTCATAAGTTACGCAAAGAAATTATAACTAATTTCTGGGTTAACCCGTTAGAGACGAACCAATCTGGGTGTTAACATTAGAATTATTACAGCATGATTCTCATCCTTCCCAGTCCCCCCCCCCCCCCAATTTTTTAATTTTTTTTTTTTTTTTTGCACACGATCCCTTTTTGCACACAGTCCTTATTAGTATGCACACGGCACCACAAGGCTGTTACTTTCTGACCAATTTACCTTATGTAACTGCAATTGTAATGTTAATGAAAATGCACACAGCACCTTGACTGTTCACACTTTACTATTGGAAAGGAACTGTTGTTAATTTAAATGGACTACTACAGCTAATGTATTTAAACGAAATGAAAATGGTTGCTCACAGTTATGAAACATGTCTTTCTGAAGAAGTCTTGATAATAAATAAGATGAAAGTGCTAAAGTACTAGAAGAGCTGTTGGTGTGATTTACTATTCTTTGAATGCTGTTATTGTCACAAAGTTCATTTCTTAGGTAAAATTTCTTCTCTTTGTTGAGTGCGGTTAATTTTAGTTTTATATATATATATATATATATATATATATATATATATATATATATATATATATATGTATGGGTCTACGACTATTCACTAAAAGCACATTTCACTGAAACACATTTGACTGTGCACAATTCACTGAAAGCTCAATTCACTGCAACACATTTCACTGAAAGTTATATATGGCCTTTTCCCCACTGTAGTGCAACCCTGGAGTTAGAATATATAATAAAGGGTGTGCGGGGGGGACCGCCCCCACATTGGGGGGTGTGGGGGAGCAGCACCCCACCTATTTTAAATATTTTGAACTATACACATGGATATTTGCAATTTCAATAATTTACTCTTTACTAAACTTAATATATATCCAAACTATGTGGGTGGCTATGCCCCCCCACAACCCCAGTGGGGAAAAGGCCATATATAACTTTCAGTGAAATGTGTTTCAGTGAATTGTTTTCAATGAATTGAGCTTTTAGTGATTTGTGCACAGTCATTTGACTTTCAGTGAAATGTGCTTTCAGTGAATAGTCCTAGACCCATACATATATATATATATATATATATATATATATATATATATATATATATATATATATATTGTTGTAAATCTTAACCTAAAATGATTAGACTCTCTATCTGTTAAGGAAAAAAGGGCTTAGCCTCAGAGGTCTGTGCACCTATGGACATCAGGTATTCATTCTCTAGCTGAATGTAGTCGTATCCACTCTCAGAAAATTCATCTATCAAACGATCTAATTGTAAAGATACTTGTTCATCATTGGTAATTAATGTAGAATAGTGTATCATCTGTCCATTGACAATTATTTTAAAAACGTCGAGATGCATACTAGTCCAATGTAGAAGTATATTCACTCGTCTCTTTCCTAAATACACTCATTCATAATTTTCCATCTCACAAGTTTTGTATCCTGATATCACTGAAGCTAATATTACTAACAGAGAAGGATACTTTTAATTTTAATAAAAATGTGTGGTGCTGCTTAATTATTCTAATATTTTGCACACATCACCTGTATTAGAAGCCCACAATGGAAAAATATATGCAACAAATCTTTTATAAAAAGAAACTACTATGAAGAGTGTTGTCCTTGTTAGAAACATTGTTGCCTTCCCATGCTGCTAGTAGCAAGTGAAAGTGTATGTTAGGTAGCAGGTTATTTTGTACCACTATTCTGCATTAAACTGACTGAATTTCATGCTGTTTGGATCCTTAATACCTCAGACTTCAGATTTGTTTTGGTTTCTTCTCCTTGGCGACTTCACCTCTTTATAGAGAAGACTGCAAGGCCTTTGCACTGAGCAGCATTTCACTCCCACAAAGAATGATGCCAGAATTCAAGGGTAACATATTTGGCTTCAAAAAGTGGCTAGAAAATTGGTGTCAGTTCATGGGGCATCATATGTCTATTTGCATAGGATGAAATAGTCAACAGTAAAAGACCCCAGCCCACTTTTACAGGAATATCCAGCAACCTTCTATTTGTCTTGCCCACATAAAATGCAGTGCACACTTTACAAAAAGCAAGTATGGATAGATACCCCCTGCAGGAGCAAATGGATCTTAATGCATTACATGCATTCTATGTGAGAGTAGAAGGAGCCTTATCTCTACAAGGGAACCATGTGTCTGTAATTCCATACTGGCTAAAACATTTTCTTCCTACATAGTGCCTTTCTTAGGCACAGAAGTCATATGGCAGACATCCCAAGATAGCAAACTTGAATTTGGGTAATAGCTCAATAGTACTGTGGAATGCCAAGAGACTAAACAACAAAATCTCCAAACTTTACACCTTTTTGAATCTTGAAGACATCAACATTTGTGCAGTTGCAGAAATATGTTTCCATTGTTTAGGTAATGCTCCCGCTACTCCAGGACACAATGCCAATCATACATCAACATCCTAAATGCAGCTGATCTGGAGATCCTCTGAACTGCCTGAAGGTGTGCATGGTATGGCACAGCATGAGTGCATATGTGTGTGTGAGACATGTAACTGATATCCTATACAAGATTTTGTTTTACTGCATTGTATCATATCTATGCTAATAAGGTCTCAGTTTAAGTGGAAATGAGTGGATGAAGACATAAATAATGCCAGCAGCTGATTACATTTGTTGTAGTTGTACAAAATTACTGAATTATAAAGCTTTGCCCTTGAGGAAGGGGCCTGCCTTTGCAACTACAATAATGTCCTTACCTACACATCCAGAAGTGGCCACTGCAGTGAAATTATCCTTTCCAGACTTCAAATGGAATTCTTGCTGACATGTGCATGTGTAATTTCCTTCTGTGTTGACACATACTGAAAAATTACCACAGATTCCTGTTGTATTACACTCATCAACATCTGCATTTTGAAGAAAAAAAAGTCACTGTTTATAAAACATGAAAATACAAAATGAAAATGTTTCTCACCAAGACATCTTAAGTTATTATGTCAATACTTTACACAGAAAGAAAAAAGAATACTTTACCATACTTTACAATTAACAAAAGGTGCTTGCATGCACACCAAAGAAATAGAACATGTCTTTTTTAATCATGCCTGGGACCATTAAGCACCTTCCTCTCTATCTTTTTCTAAAAATGCTCCTGGTTTTTGCACTTCACATCCCTCCATTGCAGGTCTCAGATTCTCCACTAAAATATAGCTTAATAGTAGGTCACTGGAGCTGGCATGGCAATGCTGAGTGAATATATTCTCTTGATTCACATGTTCATAAGCGTATACTAGGCTAACTGGTCCGAAGAACCATTTTAAGCCTCACAAAGAACCCAAGGTCAGAAAGAAACCCAACACTTTGTACATGAGGTAAAGACATTAACCACATTATGCCAAACATATCTCTGCATCAGCCTGGCATGCTTCAATAAAGTCTGAATATTTTCTGTACAACTTACATATTACTAATCTGCAATGCACAGCTTGGGGAGCATGCATGGCTCTCTGCATGTCTGGTACATGCTGCCTACTGAGATACAAAAACCCTTTCATGCCATTCATGCAGAAGGTAAGACTGCATGAACACTCACACACAGAGGGATGAGGAAATATCAATCATTTATTCAAAGTCTCCTGGCAGCTCCTCCACTGTGCTGACTGCTACTTCATTCTAGGTATTTAGGTCATACTTTGGGCTTTATCCCTCTATCTTACAGAGGTATGACAAAAAGTAGATTTGTGTGTATATATAGATATATATATATATATATATATATATATATAGAGAGAGAGAGAGAGAGAGAGTCAGGGAGGTACAACTTCATAGGAAAGGGGTTGTGTTGCTTTTCAAGCATTGCAGCAGTTATACACGAGGCATAAGGTGCTACTTATAAAAAAACAGAGATGCTTGAACACTTTGAAGTTCATATAAAATAACTGCAAATTATAAACTTATTATGTCTACACTGCATATCCAAATGCTGTGTGACCAAAAGCAAAAATGCCAAATCAAATACGTGAATGCAAAATGAAATAAATACAAGGAAAAAATAATACAAAGCAATTAACTTGCTACTTTTTCACAGATTAATTCAATAACCAAATCTGTATGCTGGGGGCAATGCTTTGCACCCTCATGTGATATAAGCAGAAATTGTCCTCTGTATTCCGAGAATTTTTTTCCAACCCTTTGGTCAAACTAATGTGAAAAGGTTCACAATTTTAGAGTTGCAGAAAAGGAATATTTTGCATCCTTCACTGAGGCTATCTGTCTATAAGCATAAAATGTATAAGGAATAGCTCAGAGAATGTTGCTCTGCCCTCTTCAAGAACAGTATCTGAACTACAAGTTGTCTTCTCACTAAATTTCCATATCTCAATGTCTGCATAATCTACCTGCTTACTGGAATCCAGATTCTTAACTTCTCCTTCAACTAATTTGTACTCTCTTTTATATCTTATTATGTCTCTTTGTCACACTAATATCTCATGTTGACTCACCTCTTCAAGTGTGTTCCTGTATTGTACATCTTACTTATTTTACCCAACTGTTTACTTCAATATGTTCTTTTTTGCATAAAATAGCTTAATTGTATATACTACTTCCATTTTGTTAACCTTGAATTTATTTTATAGTTTTGTTTTATTAAAAACAAATATTGTTTTGTACTCTTGTGGAGCTTTTCTCCCCGGGCCTCTGCTGAAAATGGATATGTATCCAGCTGGACTAGCCCGGTCAACAAATGTAAAATAAAATAAATAAATAAATGATGAGTCAACCCTACCTTATTTTCCACAGGAACAGGGATTCATGAGTACTAATTCTTGTTATGTATCTAATGTGGTATCAGAGTTTATTTTAAGGCAAACTCTCTGTCTCCCCATTTTCTTTCCTGAACCCTCAAATGAAGGAGGACGGATAATCCATATGTTCGATGCCCACAGACAAGGCAATCCAGAAAAACTCCAGTCACAAAGGAGAAGAAAGCCCAAAAAAAAATCTCAAGGCCAATGTATTAAGACTCCAAATACCATAAAACAGTATAAAATCCAATCAGCTTAATTTGAAACAGTGCTACAAAATAAACAACTAGCTCAAACAAGCTTTTGCCAAAGCTTCTTCAGGTTTTTTAAAAATGTATCATTCACACAGAGGTATATACACAAAAAGAGAGAATTACATACTGCTCAAGTTTCAGATGTGTTGGTTAGAGTTCAGTAAGGTGATGGACAATGAAAAGTTAGAAAATTAAAACTTAATTGATTATATTAGATTACACAAATATCCAATACTGAGTAATATATTAATTTATTTTCATATATAAAGCCACTTTACAACTCATATTTACTTTTTGTTGTAGGTTTTAAGCTAAATGGATGATGTACACTAAACACAGAAAGTGTGATAAGAGACTTAGGGACACAGGTGGACAGTGGTCTCACCTTCGATAACCACATCGCCACAACAGTCAGGAAATCCTTCTATGTGGCACACCTCATCATGAAGGGCTTTTCATCCAGAAAAAAGGAGGTCATTGTCCCACTGTACTCATCCCTCATTAGACCCATTATAGAATACAACACCCCATTTGGTATGTACCTCTCAAGTCATCTGCAACAACTGGAAAGGCCTCAGAAATACCTCACTAAAAGAATCACAGGCCTAAAGCAGATGCCCTACGCTGACCGCCTTAAAAAACTCCAGCTATACTCTGTCGCATATCGTCTACTCAGAGGCGATCTCTGCTTAACATACAAGGCCATGTCAAACCCAGAGCTGTTGGACATGCTACACTTAAAGAAATCCCAATCCCTCAGAGCTACACGCTCAAGGGATCTAAACCTTGTCATCACAATTAACAAATCATGCTGGAGGGATAGGTTCCTGACCCAGAGACTCCCCAGACTCTGGAATAGATTGCCCATAAATGTCAAGCAGAGTGCCTCTTTGGACCTCTTCAAGAGGAACCTTGATGATTGGATGGGAGAAAGGAAATTCACCCCAGGGATCACGTCAGTCGCCCTGCTAGACAGGGGTCCAGGAAAGTAAATAATGTGGGAAGAAATAGCCAGGGAATTGTTATGGCTAGGCTTGTATAGGCCCTAGGGCTGATAGCCTAGTACCAACCTATGAACCTATGAACCTATGAACCTATGAACCTATGTAATCCTGGTCACATGTCAGCTTTTAGAGCTGTAATCGTCCTATACTCCACACAATCAGTCCTGTTCCATATTTTCTTTATCTATCTTACTTAACAATACCAAATTAAGTAGTATTAACTTAAAATACATGTTTAGAATCTGACTCCAATATGTGTTTAGATAATGCGCAGGTGTTTATTTTGCATTTTATGTTAGAAAGATGCTCACAGATAGTTTCCTTCAGTTTCCTATTTCTCCTGCCCACATTAAATGCAGAGCACACATTAGTAGCATCACAGAGTACATAGCTGTTATATTTATATAATTTCCCAGTAACTGGACATGTAAAATTATTAGGGCATAAAATACATTTTTTCACCATTTGTACTTTCGACGTGCACAATTTCCTTTATTTTGACTAAATCTATTGTTGATTGTAGTGTTCTGCTCCTAAAACATAATAATTGGTTTAATAAATGTCTACCTTTATACCTAAAACCAGGACATTCTTGAATCATTTCTGCTGGCGAATGCAGCAATTGTAGAATATGGCAGTGCATGATCCTTTGTAAATATATATATATATATATAAACTAAGAAATGAACTTTGTGACAATAACAGCATTCAAAAAATAGTAAATCACACCAACAACTCTTGTAGTACTTTAGCACTTTCATCTTATTTATTATCAAGACTTCTTCAGAAAGACAAGTTTCATAACTGTGAGCAACCATTTACACTTTGCTTTATATACATTAGTTCTAGCAGTCCATTTAAATTAACAAGTTACTTTCCAATAGTAAAGTGTAAACAGGCAAGATGTTGTGTGCATTTTCATTAACATTACAATTGCAGTTACATAACGTAAATTGGTCAGAAAATAAAAGCCTTGTGGTGCTGTGTGCATACTAATAGGGATCATGTGCAAAAAGGGATCATGTGCAAAAAAAAAAAAAAAAAATTGGGGGGGATGAGAGTCACTGCGGCTTACTTTTTAGTGTAGGTTCTAAGCTAACTGGATGATGTAATCTTGGTCACATGACAGCTTTTAGAGCTGTAATCCACCTATATGCCACACATTCAGTCCTGTTCCATGTTTTCTTTATCTGTCTTACATAACAATACCAATTTAAGTCCTATTAACTTAAAAGACAAGTTTAGAATCTGACTCCAATATGTGTTTAGATAATGCACTCGTATTTATTTGGCATTTAATGTTTGAAAGATGCGCAAAGATATGCTCCTTGAGTTTTCAATTTCTCTTGGCCACATTAAATGCAGAGCACACTTGACAAAGTGCTACATATCCCATGTTAGAAGAGAGACAGTATACATAGCTGTCATATTTATATACTTTACCAGTAACTGGACAAGTAAAATTATTAGGGCATAAAATGCATTTAGCATTTGTACTTTCCAGATGCAACATTTCCTTTCTTCTGAATAAGTCTCTTGTTGATTGTAGATTTCTACTACTAATAACATAATAATTTGTTTAATTAATGTTCTCCTTCATACACAAAACCAGGACATTCTTCAATAATTTCTGCTGGCGAATGCAATAATTGTATATTTGGCAGTGTACAATCCTTAGTGTACATGTGTGTGTATATATATATATATATATATATATATATATATATATATATATATATAGATATATATATAGATATATTATATATGTTGTTGTAAATCTTAACCTAAAATGATTAGACTCTCTATCTGTTAAGGAAAAAAGGGCTTAGCCTCAGAGGTCTGTGCACCTATGGACATCAGGTATTCATTCTCTAGCTGAGTGTAGTCGTATCCACTCTCAGAAAATTCATGTACCAGATGATCTAAGTGTTCAGATACTTGTTCATCATTGGTAATTAATGTAGAATAGTGTATCATCTGTCCACTGACAATATTTTTAAAAACGTTGAGATGCATATTCGTCCAATGTAGAAGTATATTCACACGTCTCTTTCCTAAATACACTCGTGCATAATTTGCCATCTCACAAATTTCTTATCCTGATATCCCTGAAGCTAATATTACTAATAGAGAAGGATACTTTGTATTTTAATAAAAATGTGTGGTACTGCTTAATTATTCTATAATTTTGCAGAAATCATCTGTATTAGAAGCCCACAATGGAAAAATATATCCAAAAAATATTTTAAAAAAAGAAAAGTATGAAGAATGTTGTCCTTGTTAAAAACATTGTTGTCTTCCCATGCTGCTAGTAGCAAGTGAAAGCTTGTATGAGATAGCAGGTTATTTTGCATCACTGTTCAGCATTAAACTGAATTGTATGCTGTTTGGATCCTTAATACATCAGTCTTCAGATTTGTTTTGGTTTCTTCTCCTTGGTGACTTTACCTCTTCCTAGACAAGAGTGCAAGGCCTTTGCACTGAGCAACATTTCACTCCCACTAAGAATGATGCCTGAATTCAAGGATAAAATATTTGGCTTCACAAATTGGCTAGAAAATTGGTGTCAGTTAGTGGACTTCTTTATGTCTATTTGCATAGGATGAAATAATCAACAGAAAAAGACCCTACATACTTGGACTGGGATATCCAGCAACCTTCTATTTGTCTTGCCCACATAAAATGCAGTGCACACTTTACAAAGAACAAGTATGCATAGATACTCCCCTGCAGGAGCAAATGGATCTTAATGCATGACATGCAATGTATGTTGGAGTAGATGGAGCATTATCTCTACAAGGGAACCATGTGTCTGTAATTCCATACTGACTAAAACATTTCATTCCTCCATAGTGCCTTTCTTAGGCACAGAAGTCATATGACAGACATTCCAATATAGCAAATTTGAATTTGGATAATATCTCAGTAGCACTGTGGAATGCCAAGACACTAAACAACAAAATCTCCAAAGTTTAGACCTTTCTGACTGTTCAAGACATCAACATCTGTGCAGTTACAGAAACATATTTCCATTGTAGAGGTAATGCTGCATCTACTCCAGGTAGCAATTCCAATCATACATCAACATCCTAGATGCAGCAGGTGAACTGGAAATACTCTGAACTGCCTGAAGGTGTATATGGTATGGCACAGCATGAGTGCACATGTGTGTGTGTGAGACATATAACTGACATCCTATGCAGGATTTTGTTTTACTGCATTGTATCATCTCTATGCCAATGAGGTCTCAGTTTAAGTAAAAATGAGTTGAAGATATAAATAATGCAAGCAGCTGATTACATTTGCTGTAGTTGTACAAAATTACAGAATTATAAGGCTTTGTCCTTGAGGAAGTGGCCTGCCTTTACAACTACATAATGTCCTTACATACGCATCCAGAAGTGGCTACATCTGTGAAAGTATCCTTTCCAAATTTCGACTGGAATCCTTGCAGACATGTGCATGTATAACTTCCTTCTATATATAATATAATAATAATATGCCATACATTTGATGTCCATAGACAAGTCAGTCCAGAAAAACTCAATTCACAAAGGAGAAGAAAGCCCCTAAAAAATGACGAATGTATTAAGACTTCAATACCATAAAACACTAGAAAATCCAATCAGCTTTATTAGAAACAGTGATGCAAAATAACAAACTAGCTGAAATACACTTTTGCCAAGGTTTCTTCAGGTTTTTTAAAAAAGTATCATTCACAGAGAGGTAAATACAAATGGAGAGAAAATCATATACTGCTCCAGTGTCATACCTTATTGGTTAGAATTCAGTAAGCTGATATACAATAAAAAGATAGAAAATTGAACCTTGATTATATTAGATTACATAAATATCCAATACTGAGTAATATATTCATTGATTGTTCATATATAAAGCCACTTTACAACAGCTGCTTACTTTTTAGTGTAGGTTTTAAGCTAACTGGATGACGTAATTCTGGTCACATGTCAGTTTCTAGAGCTGTAATCCACCTATACTCCACACATTCAGTCCTGTTCAATGTTTTCTTTATCTCTCTTACATAACAATACCAATTTAAGTCCTATTAACTTAAAATACATGTTTAGAATCTGACTCCAATATGTGTTTGGATAATGCACTGGTGTTTATTTGGCATTTAATGTTTGAAAGATATGCTCCTTGAGTTTTCAATTTCTCTTGGCCACATTAAATGCAGAGCACACTTGACAAAGTGCTACATATCCCATATTAGAAGAGAGACAGTCTATATAGGTGTCATATTTATATAAAAGATCCAAAAGAGCGCAATGGGCTAATAGAGAGGCACTCCAACCAACTTATTAGAACTGCACGATTTATTAATATCCACAACACCAAGAAAACATATTTATATACTTTACCAGTAACTGGACTTTCTGCTGGCAAATGCAATAATTGTAGAATTTGGCAGTGTATGATCCTTTGTATATCTATCTATATATATAAATATATATATATATATAGACATATATATATATCTATATATATATATATATATATATATATATATATATATATATATATATATATATATATATATATATATATATATATATATGTATTATATGTTGTTGTAAATCTTAACCTAAAATGATTAGACTCTCTATCTGTTAAGGAAAAAAAGGGGCTTAGCCTCAGAGGTTTGTGCACCTATGGACATCAGGCGTTCATTCTCTAGCTGAGTGTAGTCATATCCACTCCCAGAAAATTCATATACCAAGTGGTCTGATTGTTCAGATACTTGTTCATCATTGTTAAGTAATGTAGAATAGTTTATCATCTGTCCATTGACAATATTTTTAAAATCATGAAGATGCATACTAGTCTAATGTAGAAGTATATTCACACTTGTCTCTTTCCTAAATACACTTGTGCATAATTTGCCATCTCGCAAATTTCATATCCTGATATCTAGAAAGCTAATATTACTAATAGAGTAGGATACTTTGAATTTAAAAAAAATGTGCTGTACTGCTTAAGTATTTTACAATTTTGCACAAATTATATGTATTAGAACCCCACAGTGGAAAAATATATACAACAAATCTTTTAGAAAAGGAAACTGCTATGAAGAGTGTTGTCCTTGTTAGAAACATTGTTGCCTTCCCATGCTGCTAGTAGCAAGTGAAAGTGTATGTGAGATAGCAGGTTATTTTGTACCACTATTCTGCATTAAACTGACTGAATTTCATGCTGTTTGGATCCGTAACACATCAGACTTCAGATTTGTTTTGGTTTCTTCTCCTTGGTGATGTCACCTCTTTATAGAGAAGACTGCAAGGCCTTTGCACTGAGCAGCATTTCACTCCCACAAAGAATGATGCCAGAATTCAAGGGTAACATATTTGGCTTCACAATTTGGTTAGAAAATTGGTGTCAGTTCATGGGGTTTCAGTATGTCTATTTGCATAGGATGAAATAGTCAGCAGAACAATACCCCTACCCACTTTGCCAGGAATATCCAGCAACCTTCTCTTTGTCTTGCCCACATAAAATACAGTGCACACTTTACAAAGAGCAAGTATGCACAAACACTCCCCTGCAGGAGCAAATGGATCTTAATGCATGACATGCATTCTGCGTGGGAGTAGAGGGAGTGTTGTCTCCAGAAGGGAACCACGTGTCTGCAATTCCATACTGGCTAAAACATTTCCTTCCTCCGTAGTGCCTTTCTTAGGCACACAAGTCATATGACAGACATTCCAATGTAGCAAATTTCAAAGCACAAAGGAGAAGAAAGCCCAAAAAAAGACAAATGTATTAAAACTCCAAATACCATGAGTGCAGATATGTGTGTGTGAGACATGTAACTGACATCCTATACAGGATTTGTTTTACTGCATTGTATCATCTCTACGCTAATAAGGTCTCAGTTTAAGTGAAAATGAGTGGATGAAGACATAAATAATGCCAGCAGCTGATTACATTTGTTGTAGTTGTACAAAATTACAGAATTATAAAGCTTTGTCCTTGAGGAAGTGGCCTGCCTTTACAACTACAATAATGTCCTTATCTACACATCCAGAAGTGGCCACATCAGTGAAATTATCCTTTCCAGACTTTGACTGGAATCCTTGCTGACATGTGCATGTGTAACATCCTTCTGTGTTGATACATAGTGAAAAATTACCACATTAATTCCTTTATACTCAAAAAAATTCATTCTTCAATAATTTCTGTTGGCGAATGCAATAATTGTAGAATATGACACTGTATGATCCTTTGTATATATATATATATATATATATATATATATATATATATATATATATGTATATATATATGTATATATATATATATATATATATATATATATATATATATATATATATATATAAATGGATCACCTTTAAATCCTCGAAATCGCGTTTCGCCGACACACTAATAACCGACTCCAAAAGACCGACAACAAAAAACGCCGACAACGCAAAACCGAAAACCATTACAGCAACACACTACACGTAAACAACACAGTACACTACATAACATATGCACTATCCCTAACCCAAACCCTAACCCTAAGGTCCGACACTACCGCACACTTACCCTACCTGCACCCTAACCCTAACTCACTTACCCACCCGTAACCCCAAGATCCGACACTACCGCACACTCACCCTACCTGCACCCTAACCCTAACTCACTTAACCCACCCCTAAACCCACAGTCCTCACTATCAGACACACACCCTAGCTGCAGCCTAACCGTAACTCACTTAACCCACCCCTAAACCCACAGTCCCTCACTATCGCACACTTACCTGTCCGCCCTAACACTAAATCCCTCACTGATCGCACACTTACCGAGTCCGTGGGTTCTCACCTTGTCGGTCATCTGCGTTGTCGGTGTTTTCGTCCTGTCGATTCCGGTCGGCGGAACGCTTGTCGGGCATCTAAAGGTGACCCATATATATATATATATATATATATATATATATATATATATATATATATATATGTATAAATATGTATATATATATATATATATATATATATATATATATATATCTATATGTGTGTGTGTGTGTATGTATATATGGGTCCACTTTGTAATTTTGAAAGACTGAAATCCTGAATTTCAGTATTTCGAAATCACAAAGCCGAAAACCCAACCGCAACTCAAAAATTCGAAAACACACAACGGCAAAATTCAAAATCCCGTAATTACGCTACACATACAGTACACATATAAACATACACAAAACTCCCCCCAGTTACAGAAACATGTTTCCATTGTAGAGGTGATGCTCCCTCTACGCCAGGTCGCAATGCCAATCATACATCAACATCCTACATGCAGCAGGTTAACTGGAGATCCTCTGAACTGCCTGAAGGTGTGTATGGTATGGGACAGCATGAGTGCACATGTGTGTGTGTGTGAGACATGTAACTGACATCCTATACAGGATTTTGTTTTACTGCATTGCATCATCTTTATGCCAATGAGGTCTCAGTTTAAGTGAAAATGAGTGGATGAAGACATAAATAATGCTAGCAGCTGATTACATTTGTTGTAGTTGTACAAAATTACAGAATTATAAGGCTTTGTCCTTGAGGAAGTGGCCTTCCTTACAACTACATAATGTCCTTACCTATGCATCCAGAAGTGGCCACAACAGTGAAATTATCCTTTTTGGACTTTGACTAGAGTCCTTGTTGACATGTGCATGACTTTGACTGGAGTCCTTGTTGACATGTGCATGTGTAACTTCCTTCTGTGTTGATATATACTGAAAAATTACCACATTAATTCTTTTATACTCACAACAAGTACATTCTTGAATAATTTCTGCTGGCAAATGCAATAATTGTAGAATATGACAGTGTATGATCCTTTGTATGTATATATATATATATATATATATATATATATATATATGGGTCCACTTTGTAATTTCGAAAGATTGAAATCTCGAATTTCAGTATTTCGAAATCACAAAGCTGAAAACCCAACCACAACTCAAAAATTCGAAAACACATAACCGTGAAATTCAAAATCCCGTAATTACGCTACACATACAGTACACACATAAACAAACACAAAACTCCCCCCAACAATCAAACAAACTCATCTAAACTACATATAAGCAGGGGGGCAAGCCCCCCACTACTTATATATTTTAACACCGAGATTGCACAAACAGAAACACAAACAAAACTCACACACACATCTTATAGTCCCTCAAACACACACATAACAGTCACAACACACACTTACATACACTAAACACCTAACCAACATACTTACACACACAAAATTACCAAATTTAAACCAAAACATCTACATGCCATACCACCAGACGCAGAAATTCAAAATATCCGTACTTCGGTATTTTGAATTTCGTGCTTCTGTCTGTTTCGGAAATATGAGCATGCGGCTTTGTAAGTTCGAAATACTGACATTCGAGATTTCAGTCTTTCGAATTTACAAAGTGGATCCATATATATATATATATATATATATATATATATATATATATATATATATATATATTATATGTTGTAAATCTTAGCCTAAAATTATAAGATTCTCTGTCTGTTAATAAAAAAAGGGGTTAGCCTCAGAGGACTGCGCACATATGGACAGTAGGCATTCATCCTCTAGCTGAGCGTAGTCATACCCACTCTCAGAAAATTCATGTACCAAAAGATCTAATTGTTCAGATACTTGTTCATCATTGGTAAGTAAAGTAGAATAGCATATCATCTGTCCCTTGACAATATTTTTAAAAATATGGAGATGCATTCTAGTCCATTGTATAAGTATAGTCACACGTGTCTCTTTTCTAAATACACTCATGCATAATTTGCCATCTCGTAAATTTCCTATCCTGATATCCAGAAAGCTAATATTACTAATAGATTAGTAATTTTGAATTTTAATAAAAATGTGTGATACTGCTTAATTATTTTACAATTTTGCACAAATTGTCTCTATTAGAACACCACAATAGAAAAATATATACAACAAGTCTTTTAGAAAAAGAACAGAAGAAAAGCAGGCTGGAAGGAAGCATTCAGGTTCACAGTTTCTTCAAGATTTAATGGCACCAAATGATAGATGAGCAAAACACCAATAACGCTGATAACACTCCAAATACGTTTTTGTTCACAACAACTTCATCAGAATAATAAATTACATAGCAAAGGCCAACAAAATAGTTCCCCTAATCTAAAAATAACCAATAAAACAACATAATACAATTTAAAAAGGCATTCCAAGTGCTGTCACCTGGTGTCAGAATATGCTAATTATATCCTAAAAACAATAATAAAAATATATATGTGAAAAATGTACATACAATCACATATATAATATCAATAAAATGTCTCAATAGTGTATCGTAATAAAATTGATAAAATTAATAAAAATACATATTTATACTAGTGAAAAAATGTGCATTTGTAGAAAAAATGTAAGTAAATGTATTTCAAAAGTTAGTTATAACTTGGCAGACCTGAGTTTTAGTAGAGGTGCTATTGAGATGTTAGACCTGAGATATAGACCTGAAGGTTGACCACATTAATCTTTTAGCACGGGGTTTTAAATTTATTCTTAATAACAAATGTTATCTGACAAAAGTGATTTTAGATATTAAGACCTTTACTAGAAAGTGAAATTTTGATGTTATGTTTGATGGTACAGGTAAAGAGAAAAATTCAGAGATTTTAAAGAGAAGAAGTGAATTCAACCCACCTCTACACCCCCAAATAAAAATTTTGAAATGGTAGTAGAAAAAGAATTAAGACAGGCTGTTTGTGCTTCCTCCTATAGGTTTAAATATAACCTTATGGCTGGGGAATGGTTGGTCCTAAAGGAACTTAAACAGAACCACAATGTGCGTGTCATGAAACCGTACAAGGGAGGGGGGTCCATTTTGATGGATAATGTTATCTACGAAGGCAAGATGTTAGACATTTTGGGTGATTCCAGTACATACAGGAGGGTGTCAGAAATGAGATTTTTGTTGCATATAAAAAAATTGATTTGGTCATTGCTGACTTACTGAAGGATGGATTGATTGATCTGGAAACCCACAAGTACTTACATGTAGCTCAACCCAGAATAGCTACTATTTTCGGCATACCTAAGGTGCACAAAGAGCCTACCAACCCCCCTCTAAGACCAATTATTTCGGCTGAAGGGTCAAAGACTGCACCCATAGCAAAGTTTCTTGACATAAAATTAAAGCCAATTTGGGGTACAGAAAAGACTATTTTAAAAGATTCCTGGGACTCTTTAAAGGGAATTAAAACTGACTAGTGTTTTGACAATATTTTGTCACGACTGACATCAAAGACTTGTTCACTGTTATTCCCCAGGACTTAGGATTAGCCTGGTTGGAAGAAGCCTTACTAGATAAGGGCTGTCCATCTGCAGATCAGTTGTTAGTTATATTAAAACTGATGGAAATGGTATTAAAAAACAATTTCATTTTTTATGGGGGGGGTTCATCAAATTAAGGGCTTAGCTATGGGGTAAACTGTGCCCCCATATACGCCAATATATTTTTAGTTTGGTGGGAGAAAAAATATGTTTTAAAATCTGTATATAGCAACTGTTGGTCCCACTATCAGAGATTTTTAGATGATAGTTATTTTTTGGATTGATACAGAGGAGAAGTTACATGAATTTTTGAACTATTTGGATACTACTACCACCTTTTTGGAATTTACCAGTTCTATAAATATGGATAGACTGGATTTTTTGGATGTGAGTCTAATTAAGACTGGGGAGGGCATTAAGTCTAAAATATTTCGTAAAGACACGTTTTCAAATTCTTATTTCCATTTTTCAAGTGCCCATCCTTTTATACAGAAAAAAAACATTTACAAAGGTCAGCTAATTCGAGCATCCAGAATGACTTCCCTGGATGTTGATTTTTCATTGGAGTGTGACTTTATTGAAAGCTTATTTATTCAAAGGGGTTACCCGAAGGACTTATTGGTGGACAGTCGTACCTATGTAAGTAATTTACACCACATCAGGTACTACCCATTGTTGGGCAAAGGACTGGACACTAATCAACATGTGTTAAGTGAAGCTAACCCCTTGGCTTACTCCAAAGCTATTACCTTAGATTTTAATTTGGACTCCAAAATGGTAGTGGACACAATAACAAAGGAATGGAATAGATTCACTTCATTGACTGATCTTAAAGGTATTGACAAGGTACCCCTGAAGATCAGTTATAAGAGGGGAAAATATTTGAAAGACCTCCTGGAGGGTGGGGGTAAACAGAAGCCTGCACACACCACTAAGAGAAAAGGTACTTTTAACTGTGGAGCATGCACACAGTGCAATTTTATTTCTAACACTGACTGGGTATTTTTAAAAAGTAGGAATAAATGGGTGTATGGTAAAAGTTTTAGTAACTGTAATACTAGTAGGCTAGTATACTTGGTTGTGTGCAAGACCTGTGAAGCGTTTTACGTGGGCAAGACTGAAAGAAAGTTGAAAAGACGCATTTATGAGCATATGTATGATGTTAAGATATGTAATGTAAAAAATGCTCTGTATAAA
The DNA here is from genome assembly GCF_019279795.1 of Protopterus annectens. Lineage (NCBI taxonomy): Eukaryota > Metazoa > Chordata > Ceratodontiformes > Protopteridae > Protopterus > Protopterus annectens. The sequence continues at coordinate 1,731,841,320 of NC_056743.1, forward strand.
CATTCTTTGGACTGCCCAGAGGCAAGGTTTAAGTTTTTTGTTTTAGAGGTTGCTATTCAGGATGTGAGGCAGGCAGGGGGTGCATGGGAGACTATCCTTGAGTATAGGGAATTATTGTGGCAGATTACCCTAGACCCAAGGAGGACCTCCGGGCTAAATGAGAACATCTAAATTGCACCTCTACTAAAACTCAGGTCTGCCAAGTTATAATTAAATTTTGAAATACATTTACTTACATTTTTTTCTACAAATGCACATTTTTTCACTAGTATAAATATGTATTTTATTAATTTTATAATTTTTTTTTACAATACAATATTGAGACATTTTATTGACATTATATATGTGATTGTTTGTACAGTTTTCACATATATATTTTTACTATTGTTTTAAGGATGTAATAAGCATATTCTCATACAAGGTGGAAGCACTTGGAATTTAAAATGTCTTTTTAAATTGTATTCTGTTATTGTATTGGTTATTTTTTGATTGGGGGAACTATTTAATGGGCCTTTGTTTTGTAATTTATTATTCTGATGAAGTTATTTTGAACGAATACGTATTTGGAGTGTTATCAGCGTTATTGGTATTTTTCTCATCTATCATTTGGTGCCATTAAATCTTGAAGAAAGTGTGAACCTGAGTGCTTCCTTTCAGCCTGTTTTTCTTCAGTAATTGGTGGCTACAGTGGCTGGAATCCTCATTTTTACTATTTTGGTTGCTGTTGGAGTTGTTTGGGGGTTATGGAAAGCACAGAAGGTTCTCCTCGATCTCCAAAAGGGAGGCGGGATCAAATTGGCGTAACTCAGAAGCTGATTGGCCAGTTAACTCAACTTGTTGAATTGCTCACTCCGATTGGCCAATCCCTTGCTGGTCTGTGTCACTCAGCATCCCAGTAAATCAGGAAGCTAACCATAATGGAGGAAACGATGTTGAGGCATTTTTGGAGAGACTACCTTGAGTTTCTCAAACCAAGAGCAGTTTTGGGACTAAAAAAGTTAATCATGAAGGAGACATTGGGGTACCTAGTATTCTGGATGATTCAGATGAAGAAAATTCTCAACCAGACAGAGCAAGTGACTGTGGAATTCCTAAGGCTACAACTTCAAACAAAGGTGACTGACTAATCATAATATTTGCCATGGTGTTAACAAGCCTAGGAAGGCTTTTGAAACTTGGTTAACTGAGAAAATTTCTCTTAATGTTGGGACTCGAAATGAGTGTGTTGGGAGGGAAATTAGTAATGATACTTAAGCAACCAGTGTCAAAAAACTAGGGGAACTCATGGGGAAATATAAGGCACTTTGTATTGACAATGAATACTTGCGTACATGTTTAAGCAAGGGAATTGTGCCTAAAGGACTATGTGCGCAGAAATACCCCAGTAACATTCATGTTGGTAGTGAATTATACATAGAATTACTGGAGGTTTTTAATAACTGTGGTTTAGACATTGTTAGAATTATTATTAAGCAAAATGAATTGTCTATGAAGGAATTGCTTTCAAATATTGAATGTTTAAATTCTGTTGTTACAAATGACTTATTGTTTTCTGCTGAAATTGAAAAACAAAAATATTTTGATATATTGGATGACATAGATGGAAAAGTTAACATTAATATTAAACGCAAGATAAAGAAACTTGATAGAGACATATTAGAATATAAGGAAAAACTGAGTTATACTGGGCCCAGGGGAAAGTGGGTAGACAAAAGAAGGGATGATTATGTATTTGAAGTAGAGAGTGAGGCAAATTATGGAGAACAGAGTGAAGAAGGGACTCATTATGACCCTTTAGAATTCCCTCCGCTTCGTCGCTCCGAGAGACTTATGAATCAGAGAGACCCCCAATACTTCCAAAATCCTACTTGGAGGGGGAACAGAGGAGTTTGAGGGGGAGGGGAGATTCTAGTGTTACCCACTTTAGTTTTACCCACTGAGAATATAGTTAGGTGTGAGAACAAATATTCTTTTAATAATTATAACATTTTTAATTTCAGTGGTATAGACCTGAAGGTTGACCACTTTAATCTTTTAGCCCAGGGTTTTAAATGTATTCCTAATAACAAATGTGACTGACAAAAGTGATATTAGATATTAAGACCTTTATGAGAAAGTTAAATTTTGGTGTTATGCTTGATGGTACAGGTAAAGAAAAAAATTCAGAGATTTTAAAGAGAAGAAGTGAATTTAACCCACCTCTACACCCCCAAATTAAACATTTTGAAATGGTAGTAGAAAAAGAATTAAGACAGGCTGTTTGTGCTTCCTCCTATAGGTTTAAATACAGCCTTAAAGCTGGGGAGTGGTTGGTCCTAAAGGAACTTAAACAGAACCACAATGTGCGTGTCATGAAACCAGACAAGGGAGGGGGGGTCCGTTTTGATGGATAATGTTATCTCCGAAGGCAAGATGTTAGACATTTTGGGTGATTCCAGTACATACAGGAGGGTGTCCAGAAATGAGATTTTTGTTGCATATAAAAAATTAATTTGGACATTGATGACTTACTGTGAGACGGATTGATTGATCTGGACACCCACAAGTACTTAACATGTAGCTCAGCCCAGAATAGCTACAAATTTTGGTATACCTAAGGTGCACAAGGACCCTAATGACCCCCCTCTAAGACCTATTGTTTCGGCTGAAGGATCAAAGACTGCACCCATAGCAAAGTTTCTTGAAATAAAATTAAAGTCAATTTGGAGTACAGAAAAGACTATTTTAATAGATTCGTGGGATTTTTTAAAGGGAATTAAAATTGACCAGTGTTTTGACAAGTCTTTGATGTCAATCGTGACAAAAATAATATCATTTTTAAAAATATTAAAAATATGTTTTAAAATGTGTATATAGCAACTGTTGGTCCCACTATCAGAGATTTTTAGATGATATAGTTATTTTCTGGATTGATACCGAGGAGAAGGTACATTAATTTTTGAACTATTTGGATACTACTACCACCTTTTTGGAATTTACCAGTTCTATAAATATGGATAGACTGGATTTTTTGGATGTGAGTCTAATTAAGACTGTGGAGGGCATTAAGTCTAAAATATTTCGTAAAGACACATTTTCAAATTCTTATCTTCATTTTTCAAGTTCCCATCCTTTTATACAGAAAAAAAACATTTGCAAAGGTCAGCTAATTCGAGCATCCAGAATGACTTCCCTGGATGTTGATTTTTCATTGGAGTGTGACTTTATTGAAAGCTTATTTATTCAAAGGGGTTACCCGAAGGACTTATTGGTGGACAGTCGTACCTATGTAAGTAATTTACGCCACATCAGGTACTACCCATTGTTGGGCAAAGGACTGGACACTAATCAGCATGTGTTAAGTGAAGTTAACCCCTTGGCTTACACCAAAGCTCTTACCTTAGATTTTAATTTGGACTCCAAAATGGTAGTGGACACAATAACAAAGGAATGGAATAGATTCACTTCATTGACTGATCTTAAAGGTATTGACAAGGGACCCCTAATGATCAGTTATAAGAGGGGAAAATTTGAAAGACCTCTTGGAGGGTGGGGGCAAACAGAAGCCTGCACACACCACTAAGAGAAAAGGTACTTTTAAAAGTGGAGCATGCACACACTGCCATTTTATTTCTAACACCGACTGGGTATTTATAAAAAGTAGGAACAAATGGATGTATGGTAAAAGTTTTAGTAACTGTAATACTAGTGGGCTACTATACTTAGTTGTGTGCAAGACCTGTGAAGCGTTTTATGTGGGCAAGACTGAAAGAAAGTTGAAAAGATGCATTTATGAGCATATGTATGATGTTAAGATATGTAATGTAAAAAATGCTCTGCATAAACATTCTTTGGACTGCCCAGAGGCAAGGTTTGAGTTTTGTTTTGTTTTAGAGGTTGCTATTCAGGATGTGACGGGGGGGGGGTGCATGAGAGACTATTCTTGAGTATAGGGAATTATTGTGGCAGATTACCCTAGACCCAAGCAGGACCCCCAGGCTAAATGAGAACATCTCAATAGCATCTCTACTAAAACTCAGGTCTGCCAAGTTACAATTAACTTTTGAAATACATTTACTTACATTTTTTTCTACAAATGCACATTTTTTCACTAGTATAAATATGTATTTTTATTAATTTTATCAATTTTATTACAATACACTATTGAGACATTTTATTGACATTATATATGTGATTGTATGTACAGTTTTCACATATATATTTTTATTATTGTTTTTAGGATATAATTAGCATATTCTGACACCAGGTGACAGCACTTGGAATGTCTTTTTAAATTGTATTCTGTTGTATTATTGGTTATTTTTTTGATTAGGGGAACAATTTAATTGGCCTTTGTTATGTAATTTATTATTCTGATGAAGTTCTTGTGAACAAAAACGTATTTGGAGTGTAATTAGCATTATTGGTGTTTTGCTCATCTATCATTTGGTGCCATTAAATCTTGAAGAAACTGTGAATCCGAGTGATTCCTTCCAGCCTGTTTTTCTTCTGTTATTGGTGGCTACAGTGGTTGGAATCCTCGTTTTTACTATTTTAGAAAAAGAAACTGCTATGAAGAATGTTGTACTTGTTAGAAACATTGTTGTCTTCCCATCCTGCTAGTAGCAAGTGAAAGCTTATGTTAGATAGCAGGTTATTTGTATCACTGTTCAGCATTAAACTGACTGAATTTTATGGTGTTTGGATCCTTAACACATCAGTCTTCAGATTTGTTTTGGTTTCTTCTCTTGGTGACGACCTATTTCTACATAAGAATGCAAGGCCTGTGCTTTGAGCAGCATTTCAATCATATTTGGCTTCCCAATTTGGCTAGAAAATTGGTGTCTGTTCAGTGGACTTCAGTATGTTTATTTGCATAGTATGAAATGGTCATCAGAAAAAGACCCCCTACCCACTTTGCCAGGGATATCCAGCAACCTTCTATTTGTCTTGCCCACATGAAATGCAGTGCACACTATACAAAGAACAAGTAGGTATAGACACTCCCCTGCAGGAGTAAATGGATCTTAATGCATGACATGCATTGTATGTGGGAGTAGATGGAGCCTTATCTCTACAAGGGAATCATGTGTCCATACTGGCTAAAACATTTCCTTCCTCTGTAGTGCCTTTCTTAGACACAGAAGTCATATGACAGACATACCAATATAGCAAATTTGAATTTGGATAATATCTCAGTAGCACTGCTGAAGGACAAGACACTAAACAACAAAATCTCCAAACTTTAGACCTTCCTGACTCTTCAAGACATCAACATTTGTGCAGTTACAGAAACATGTTTCCATTGCAGAGGTAATGCTCACTCTACTCCAGGTCGCAATGCCAATCATACATCAACATCCTACATGCAGCAGGTTAACTGGAGATCCTCTGAACTGCCTGAAGGTGTGTATGGTATGGCACAGCATGAATGCACATGTGTGTGTGTGTGACATGTAACTGACATCCTATACAGGATTTTGTTTTACTGCATTGTATCATGTCTATGCGAATAAGGTCTCAGTTTAAGTAAAAATGAGTGGATTAAGACATAAATAATTCAAGAGCTGATTACATTTGTTGTAGTTGTACAAAATTACAGAATTATAAAGTTTTGTCCTTGAGGAAGTGGCCTGCCTTACAACTACATAATGTCCTTAAGAACACATCCAGAAGTGGCCAATGCAGTGAAATTATCCTTTCCAGACTTTGACTGGAATCCTTGCTGACATGTGCATGTGTAACTTCCTTCTGTGTTGATACATACTGAAAAATCACCACAGATTCCCATTGTATTGCACTCATCAACATCTGTATTTTGAAGAAAAAATATCACTATCTATAAAACATGAAAATACAAAATGAAAATGTTTCTCCCCAAGACATCTTAAGTTATTATGGCAATACTTTACACAGAAAGAAAAAAAACCTTTACCATACTTTTCAATCAACAAAAGGTGTTTACATGTACACCATAGAATCAGCACATTTTTTTATCATGCCTAGTGATCCTTCCTCTCTATCTTTTCCCAAAAATGCTCTTGGTTATTTCACTACACATCCCCCATTGGAGGTCTCAGATTGTCCACTGGAATATAACTTAATTGTAGGTCACTGGAGCTGGCATGGTCATGTTGAGTGAATATTTTCTCTTGATTTACATGTTCATAAGTTAATACAAGGCTAAGTGCTCAGAAGAACCATTTTAAGCCTAGCGAAGGACCCAAGATCAGAATCAAACCCTACACTTTGTGTCTGTGAGGTAAAGACCTTAACCTCATTATGCCAAACCTATCCCTGCAGCAGCCTAGCATGCCTCAATAATGTCTGAATATTTTTTGTACATCTCACATATGGCAAATCTGCAATGCATGGTTTGGACAGCATGCATGTCTCTGTGCATGTCTGGAACATACTGCCTACTGAGATACACAAAAGCTTTCATGACATTCATGCAGAAAGTAAGACTGGATGCACACTCACACACAGACACAGACACAAAAGGAGGGTTGTGCCAATATCAGTCATTTATTCAATTTTTCAAAAAGTTGTTTTAAAGGAGATGGATTTAATGTTCAAGGAATTTTGTAAAGAGAAAAAACAATTTAATTTAAGTAAAGGTGAATGGCAAGCTTTAAAAAATCTTAAAAAAATGAAAAATGAGTATATATTTAAATGTGCAGATAAAGGGGGTAATTGGGTTATCCTAAATAGGTCTGACTATTGTATAATGGTTAATAGATTGCTTTCCAATAATACAGAATATACTAAACTTGATGGGGACCCCATAAAATTCTATAATGAAGAACTGTTAACCATCTTGGAAAGGGGAGAACGATTAGGATTTTTCTTGCATGCTGATATTAAAATGATGTACATTAAGGACCCTCGCACACCCATATTATATGCTCTTCCTAAGATCCACAAAGATGTGATGGAGCCCCCTGGTAGGCCAATAATATCAGGGATAGGCTCTTTTTTGGAGAATGTCAATCTTTTTCTGGATTTCCAGTTGAAAATTTATCTTAAAAGAGTGAGTGCTCATATTAGTAACACTCAAGATTTGATTGATGAAGTATCTAAAATTTCTTGGAATAGTGAATTTTATTGGGTGACTATTGATGTTAAGTCATTATATACAAACATAAATATTAGATGGGGGCTTGAAGCTATTCATAATATGTTAGGTGAAGGTCCTAGGACTAGTTTTTTGATTTCCTTACTGGAATTTTGTTTAACTCACAATTACTTTGTATTTAATGATGAGTATTTTTTACAAACTAAGGGAACGGCTATGGGAGCAGCTTATGCTCCCACTTATGCCATTATATATATGGATTCCTTTGAAAAGAAATTTATTTATCCTTCAGATTTCTTCAAACATAAAGTTATTTTGTATAAGCGTTTTATTGACGATTTAATTTTTATATGTAAAGGGGATGTTACAGAGTTTTGTGAATTCTTTGAATCTTTGAATGAAAATGAACATGACTTGTCATTCTCGTATGAGATTAATAGGAATCAAATTAATTTTTTGGACCTGACACTATTTGAAAGAAACAATATTATTGGATTTAGACCTTATAGGAAAAGTGCGTCAGTTAATATGTTTTTGCATGCTACCAGTATGCATCCACCACACCTGTTAAGAGCTTTGCCCTATGGAGAATTTAAAAGAATATATCAGCATACTAGCATAAAATCTGAGTTGGATTATGAGCTAAATGAGGTATTTCTTAGATTATGTGAAAGAGGCTATGATATAAAGCAGTTATCAACTAGTATGAATAATATTATCAACAAGCAGAAAATATTCAGGAGGTCAGAAAGGAATGTTTTAGACTCCAAGAAAAAAGATAGAGACGTGGAAGAGGTATTTTTTGTAACTAGGTATACTGCTTTTCTGATAAATTTGTCTCTATAATTAAGAGATTTTGGCATTTGGTTAGTGAGGATGATGATATAGGTGAGCTTTTTCCTGATCACATAATATTTTCCTACAAGAAAGGGAAAAATCTAAAGGAAATACTGAATAATAATCTCTTAATCAAAAGAATTTCTAACACTACTAATATAGGATCTTTCAGGTGTGGTTCCTGTAGTTTATGTGATAGAATCATTGATGTCAGATCTATTAATAATGTTAATCATTACCCTAAGCACTATTTTACCTGCAAATCTATTGGTGTTGTATATACACTTACTTGCAGTTGCAATAATGTATGGTATATTGGACAAACTAAAAGAATGGTTAGGGTTAGAATTCTAGAACATTTAAGAGATATTCGAAATCTAAATTTATCCAGTCCAGTTGCCAAACATTTTTTTGAAGTTCATGAAGGAAAAGCTGATAGTTTAAAATTTAATATTTTGGGCAAGCCTTTCTGTTGCAAGGGTGATAATATTTGTGATAGATTATTGGAGCTAGAAACTAGGATGATTTTGAAGTACAACACTTTAAAACCTTTTGGACTTAACTTGGAATTAGGCATATAATTAATTGATAGACTATTTAATGTATTAGGAATACTTCTTGATGATAATTTATATAAAAAGTTTATATTTTTATAATATTATTTAATAAATAACATAATTAGTATAAAATACATTGAGCATATGTGAATATTTGTTAAATATTTAGGAAGATCACTTTAAATATGTTGGAAGCTTTTTTTCCCTCCTTTTTTGTAATTAATTATGTAATAAATTGAATAATTGATCCAATTAATGTTTATATAAATACTGCTATTATGCAACATTGAATTGTGATCCTTTGAAGGCGAATTGCCGAGGTACCAGATCTTTTGGGAGGAATAAAGAGAATCTCGCTGGACTAAGTATTGGCTGTTTGGTGTGTTTCAGTATATTTATTCAAACTCCCCTGGCAGCTCCTCCACTCTCCTGACTGCTACTTGAATCTAGGTATTTAGTTCATACTTTAAATGTTATCCCTCTATCCTACGGAGGTATGACAAAAAGTGGATTTGTATGTATATATATATATATATAGAGAGAGAGAGAGAGAGAGAGAGAGAGAGAAAAGAGATAAAACTTAATAGCAAAGGCGTTGTGTTCCTTTTCAAGCATTGCAGCAGTTATACATAAGGCATAACACACTACATTTCAAAAATCAGAGATGCTTGAAAACTTTAAAGTTCCTATAAAATAACTACAAATATGAAAAACAAAAGAAGTTGTACAGTTATGAACGTATTATATCCACACTGCATGTCCAAATGCTGCATGACCAAAATATACAGTGAAAAATAGGCTGAAATAATTCAAATCAATTAACTTGCTGCTTTTTCACAGCTGAATTTGAATAACCAAATGTTTATGCTGGGGGAAATGCTTTACACCCTCATGTGATGGAAGGAGAGTGTGTCCGCAAGATTCCAACAATTATATTTTCCAAACCCTACGTCAAACAAATGTGGAAAGGGTTCACAAATTTAGAGTTGCACAAAAAAAATATTTTGCATCCTTCCCTGAGGCTGTGTGACTTTAAACATAAAATGTGTAAGGAACTGGCTATGGAATGTTGCTCTGACCTCGTCTAGTATTGTATATGAGTTACAAGTTGTTATGATGAGTCAACCCTGCCTTATCTTCCACAGGAACAGGGTTTCATGAGAAATAATTTTTGTAATATATCTAATGTGGTATCAAGTTTATTTTAAGTCAAACTGTTTATCTCCACATTTTCTTTCCACACCCCAAAAATGAAGGAGAAAGGATATGCCATTCATTCGATGTCCATAGACAAGTCAGTCCAGAAAAACTCAAGTCACAAAGGAGAAGAAATCACTAAAAAAAGACAAATGTATTAAAACTCCAAATACCATGAGTGGAGATATGTGTGTGTGAGACATGTAACTGACATCCTATACAGGATTTTGTTTTACTGCATTGTATCATCTCCATGCTAATAAGATCTCAGTTTAAGTGAAAATGAGTGGATGAAGACATAAATGATGCCAGCAGCTGATTACATTTGTTGTAGTTGTACAAAATTACAGAATTATAACGCTTTGTCCTTGAGGAAGTGGCCTGCCTTTACAACTACAATAATGTCCTTACCTACACATCCAGACGTGGCTACATCTGTGAAAGTATCCTTTCCAGACTTTGACTGGAATCCTTGCTGACATGTGCATGTGTAACATCCTTCTGTGTTGATACACAGTGAAAGATTACCACATTAATTCCTTTATACTCAAAAAAATTCATTCTTCAATAATTTCTGTTGGCGAATGCAATAATTGTAGAATATGACAGTGTATGATCCTCTGTGTATATATATATATATATATATATATATATATATATATATAAATATATATATATATATATATATATAAATATATATATATATATATATATATATATATATATATATATATATATATATATATGTATGTAAATATATATATATATATATATATATAAATATGTATATATATATAATATATGTGTGTGTGTGTATGTATATATGGGTCCACTTTGTAATTTTGAAAGACTGAAATCCTGAATTTCAGTATTTCAAAATCACAAAGCAGAAAACCCAACCACAACTCAAAAATTCGAAAACACACAATGGCAAAATTCAAAATCCCGTAATTACGCTACACATACAGTACACATATAAACATGCACAAAACTCCCCCAACAATCAAACAAACTCATCTAAACTACATATAAGCAGGGGGGCAAGCCCCCCACCGGCCTGCTTATATATTCTATCTCCAAGATCGCACAAACAGAAACACAAACTAAACTCACACACACACATGTTATAGTCCCTCAAACATACCACATAACAGTCACAACACAACCTTACACACACTAAACCCCTAACCAACATACTTACACACACAAACTTACCAAATTTAAACCCAAACATTCACATACTGTACCACCGGAAGCAGAAATTCAAAATATCCGTGCTTCGGTTTTTTGAGTTTCGCACTTCTGCCGGTTTTGGAAATGTGAGTATGCGGCTTTGTAATTTTGAAATACTGACATTCGAGATTTAAGTATTTTGAATTTACAAAGTGGATCCATATATATATATATATATATATATATATATAGATATAGATATATATAGATTTCTATATATATATTATATGTTTTTGTAAATCTTAACCTAAAATGATTAGATTCATTCAAAAGCCATTGTGAAGGGGCAGATGGTCAGGGCGGCCAGAATGGTCAGTGAAGAACTTGACTTTATAACAGAAATGAAATACATTATGCAGCTTTTTATGAATAGGGGGTATCCAGAACAATTTTGTGTACAGATATATGAAGAAATAATCAATAAAAGAAGGAATGGCATTTACACAGCAATTCTAAATACTGGTACAATATCGAATCAAAATTTGGATAATATGGATGTAAAATTTAATAATAATATCCCATTATATATCATTAAATTTGATGATTGTACCAAAAATATAGAAGGTATTATTAAGAAAAATTGGGATTTTTTCATTAATGATAAAATTGGGAGACAAGTATTTTCTGGAATAATAAAATTTGTGTATAAAAAAAGTCCTTCCTTTAAAAATATATTGGAACACAAAAGAAATACTGGACAATGTATGAGTGCAAGAAAAGGAAATTTCAAATGTGGAGCATGCAAGACATGCAATTATATTCATGTAACAGGTTCTAATGTTACAGTTAATGAATGTAATATATTAATATATGGACATTATAACTGTCAAACAACTAATATAGTATACATAGCCTTGTGTCAACAATGTAATGTATTTTACGTGGGAAAAACGAAAAGAAAATTCAGAGAAAGAATCAAAGAACATCTATTAGATATAAAACATCAGAAGAATAGTAATGCTTTAGCAAGACACATTATGGAATACAAAGATCATACCTTCAAATTTATGGTAGTAACTCAAATTAAACAAGATCTACAGGGAAGGACAACCATATATCATCTGGACATGGAAGAATTAAAATGGCAAATACTGCTTAATGCATGTATACCTCCGGGCATAAACGAATATATGAGCATTATGCCAGTATTAAAATTAAATAGAATATACAATGTATGATACAGTATGATATTCATCAATCAAGTATCAAATTTATTTATTTATTTATTTAAAATTTAAAAAATTTGAATAAAAATTAAATATCATAACAACATAAGATCAAATATTGATACATATTATGGACACATACATTCATAATGGAATCAATATACACAGGGTGCAATTTTTTACACAAATTTTTCTTATAATGTAACTATATTAACTGAATCATAAAGATAGGAATACATCACATTAAAACAATATAGTTAAGCTTTTTGCTTATAGGATAATATTCTAATAGCATACAACTTGATATATATTTCATTAATAAATTAATTTGTGGTAAAAGAAAATATATACTCAGTAACATCATAGGGTTAATATATATATTCATTATGGCATATATGTAGTATAACAACAATAAATAGGGTAATAAATCATTCATTATATGTCATTATAAATTGATCAAATAAATAGTTATACATAATTAGATATATATTTATAGAATTTTGAAAGTTGATTTGTATTAGATTATATGTACATGTCTATTTGTAAAGTGCATGAGAGTATAATGTATATATATGTGTTGGTTTTAAATGAGAGAAAATATATATATATATTTTTTTGAATCAATACCATTTCCCTTTTAAGAAAGTATGGCGGGAAATTAGGTCATTAATTAATATGATTATTGAATAATCAGTATTGTATAAATAAATGGTGTAGAATGATAGACTGTATTCTGAGGAAGTTCGTAAGGACGAAACCTAGGTCAACAATAAAGCAGTGTTCGTGTAAAGGTGGTTACGGAGTTTTTTCTGCAGTTTTTTGAGTTGGTCAGTATTTACCAGTTTGGTTTGTTCTCTTGTGGATATCTGTTCATCTCCTTATTGGCATTGGTATCGGCTTCACCTTGCTTTTGAACTACAAGTTACAGTGTATTTGGTTCCTGGATATGGCGAGCGAGAGTGGTTCGATGGATGTCGGGGGTATGTTACAGCATATCCAAGATACTTTGAAAGAACATTCGGTTCTTATACAACAACTATTAACAAGAGACAATGTACATTCCACGCAAACGGGGAACAGTCTGGGGTTCCCGTTGACACAACCAACACCACCTACAGTACCGGATACGAACACTCAAGGTAATACAGAATGTAGTGGAAAGGAACTTTTGGTACAAGATGTAAATAGTTGGAAAAATCAACAATACTCCTTTTCAGTTGGTTTAACTAAACAACATGTTACAACGGAAACCACACATAATATAAAATCATTGGAAAGTATGCTCAAAATCTTTGAGAAAAAACTTTTTAAAGTCAAACGGCTACAATTAGAAAATAGCTACCTACAACGGAATATGGAATTGGGTATCATTCCGAAAGGTTTGCGGCTTTGGAGGTACCCGAATGGTTGCACTGACAATAAACATATGCTTCAAGATCTACATGCACTATTTGACAATTTGGCACTCAATTGATGGAGATTATTGTCAAATACAATGACATTCACATTTCAGAACTTTTTGATCAATTAGAAACACTTAATAATCAAATTTCTCAAGATCCATCATTCGAGAAAGTGTATGAGCAGTATGCATACATCACAACAGATGTTACCAAATGCTGCGATACCATCTTTAAGAAAAAAAGTAATAAAATCCAACGAGACTTACAAACTTATGCTCAACAACAAGCATATCCAAAATCAATGAATTCAAGTAGCAGTAACCACAGCATCGGTTTAACAAGACAACATTCGACTCACAACAATGACGTCAATCCACCGGTAGAGGGAGACGACGAAGACATCCGGATGGAAGGCGAAGAACACACGGAAGAAGGCGGAAGATGGTCAGACCGGTTAAGGCATCAAGGTGACACACAGAACCAGCGGGAATTCCAGAAGACAGGCGCCAGACCAAAACAGACTTTTTTGGGACTTTCTGTGGGCAAAAAGCGGAGGAATTAACATCGGATACTGAGACAGTTATGAGAGCACAGTCGAGTACGAACGTTCTTATTACAACAGATGTATCTTTGGTAGCGGAGGACTTTACATTACCATACAAAACTCTTAGTAAGTCCCGTATTAACTATCATAATACAACTGATTGTACAAAGATATTTAGTAATAAGGTTACGGCTATTTTTGAGGATTATGTTAATGATATGCAAGTAACGGATGATGTCAAACATGTGGTACAACATCATGATAGTAGTTGTTTGGATACACAATTGGTTCAAGTGAATGATTTTGATGAGAATGATAATGTATTACTAGAATTAAGTACGTATCAATATAATGAAGTAATTTCAAGTAATGATGCAAATGATGGAATAGAAACAAATGGAGATAGGCAAATTGTAAACATGCCAAACTATTTGCATTATTCAGTTAATTTTTGTATTAATCAAAATCCAGACAATTATATTATACAATGTGGGAATTATGAGCAACCCTGTGATAAAGAAATAATGGTATGTTCAAACATGGATATTCCGATAGAACATAATGTGCAATTTTTAAGTCATCCGATTATTATAATGAATGAAAAGCAAGATTATAAGATATATAACTATTCTTCCAAGGATATCACAATAGCACATGCAAATTTATTTTCGAAAGGACTGAATTTTGTCCCATGTATTAAAGGCAATATTGTACAATCTATATTAGATTTAAAATTATTTTCTAGAAAATTAAATTTAAAAGTATATTTCGATAATAATAATGAAAGTAATATAGGGGTATATAATGTGTTCACGAAACCAAGTCTATTCAATCCACCCATGAATGAGGAAATAACTCAATTTGAAAGGAGAACTGAATATGACATAAGACAATTCTATAAAAAATATAAATATAACAAATATGTCAATATTACAGCAAGTGAAAAGCAGCTTTTGAAAGAAATCCAAAATGATCCAACATTAAGAGTCATGAGACCTGATAAAGGTAATGGTATAGTCATTTTAGACTATAACGATTACAGCTTATATATGACCAACATGTTAATGAATAAAACATATGTAGAAATAAGTAGAAACCAAGTACATATAGCATATAAAAGAATTGATACAAAATTGGAAGATATGTTATATCAAGGGGGTATCACTGAATTAGAGTATAACTATTTGAGAAATGAATATCCAGTAATCAGTGGTATCTTCGGAATACCAAAAATTCATAAAGGTCTTGATAACTTGGATTTCAGACCCATAGTAGATGGAAGCAGAAGTGTCACATGCAATATAAGCAAATATTTGGATCATATCTTTAAGGAAAGCATGAAATTTTTCAGTTATATTACCAAAGATTCATGGGATTTTTTGAGTAGACTAAATAAAGTTAATATGAAAAAAGAATATGTTTTCATCACAATAGATGTAGTAAGTTTATTTACTACAATACCTCATGATGTAGGCCTTATATGGCTGGAAGAACAGCTTTATTCAACAAAGTTATATGAACAAGATCAAATTAATACATTTATAAATTTAATGGAAATTGTATTGAATAATAATTATATATTCTTCGAAGGTAGTTATTTCCAACAAATTAGTGGAGTAGCAATGGGGGCACCTTGTGCCCCCATGTATGCGAATCTAATTATGAGTTACTGGGAACAAAACTACCTATTTACTACAGAATTTCGTGAACACATTATTATGTATACCAGATATCTAGATGATATTTTCATTATATGGAATAAAAATAATGATATAAATATGTTGGACACATTTTTACAATATATTAACAACACAGTTAAATTTTTGCAGTTTACCTATAATGTCCAAGAAAATAACATTAATTACCTGGATGTGGACGTAACATATGACAAACAAACAAATAAGTTGAATACAAAAATATATAGAAAACCCACATTTTCAAATGCGTACTTGCACTTTGACAGTTGGCACCCTGACCATCAGAAAAAAGCCATTGTGAAGGGGCAGATGGTCAGGGCGGCCAGAATGGTCAGTGAAGAACTTGACTTTATAACAGAAATGAAATACATTATGCAGCTTTTTATGAATAGGGGGTATCCAGAACAATTTTGTGTACAGATATATGAAGAAATAATCAATAAAAGAAGGAATGGCATTTACACAGCAATTCTAAATACTGGTACAATATCGAATCAAAATTTGGATAATATGGATGTAAAATTTAATAATAATATCCCATTATATATCATTAAATTTGATGATTGTACCAAAAATATAGAAGGTATTATTAAGAAAAATTGGGATTTTTTCATTAATGATAAAATTGGGAGACAAGTATTTTCTGGAATAATAAAATTTGTGTATAAAAAAAGTCCTTCCTTTAAAAATATATTGGAACACAAAAGAAATACTGGACAATGTACGAGTGCAAGAAAAGGAAATTTCAAATGTGGAGCATGCAAGACATGCAATTATATTCATGTAACAGGTTCTAATGTTACAGTTAATGAATGTAATATATTAATATATGGACATTATAACTGTCAAACAACTAATATAGTATACATAGCCTTGTGTCAACAATGTAATGTATTTTACGTGGGAAAAACGAAAAGAAAATTCAGAGAAAGAATCAAAGAACATCTATTAGATATAAAACATCAGAAGAATAGTAATGCTTTAGCAAGACACATTATGGAATACAAAGATCATACCTTTAAATTTATGGTAGTAACTCAAATTAAACAAGATCTACAGGGAAGGACAACCATATATCATTTGGACATGGAAGAATTAAAATGGCAAATACTGCTTAATGCATGTATACCTCCGGGTATAAACGAATATATGAGCATTATGCCAGTATTGAAATTGAATAGAATATACAATGTATGATATAGTATGATATTCATTAATCAAGTATCAAATTTATTTATTTATTTATTTAAAATTTAAAAATTTGCATAAAAATTAAATATCATAAACACATAAGATCAAATATTGATACATATTATGGATACATACACTTATAATGGAATCAATATATACAGGGTGCAATTTTTTCACACAAATTTTTCTTATAATGTAACTATATTAACTGAATCATAAAGATAGGAATACATCACATTAAAAACAATATAGTTAAGTTTTTTGCTTATAGGATAATATTCTAATAGCATACAACTTGATATATATTTCATTAATAAATTAATTTGTGGTAAAAGAAAATATATACTCAGTAACATCATAGGGTTAATATATATATTCATTATGGTATATATGTAGTATAACAACAATAAATAGGGTAATAAATCATTCATTATATGTCATTATAAATTGATCAAATAAATAGTTATACATAATTAGATATATATTTATAGAATTTTGAAAGTTGATTTGTATTAGATTATATGTACATGTCTATTTGTAAAGTGCATGAGAGTATAATGTATATATATGTGTTGGTTTTAAATGAGAGAAAATATATATATATATATATTTTTGAATCAATACCATTTCCCTTTTAAGAAAGTATGGCGGGAAATTAGGTCATTAATTAATATGATTATTGAATAATCAGTATTGTATAAATAAATGGTGTAGAATGATAGACTGTATTCTGAGGAAGTTCGTAAGGACGAAACCTAGGTCAACAATAAAGCAGTGTTCGTGTAAAGGTGGTTACGGAGTCTTTTCTGCAGTTTTTTGAGTTGGTCAGTATTTACCAGTTTGGTTTGTTCTCTTGTGGATATCTGTTCATCTCCTTATTGGCATTGGTATCGGCTTCACCTTGCTTTTGAACTACAAATATCAGGGATAGGCTCTTTTTTGGAGAATGTCAATCTTTTTCTGGATTTCCAGTTGAAAATTTATCTTAAAAGAGTGAGTGCTCATATTAGTAACACTCAAGATTTGATTGATGAAGTATCTAAAATTTCTTGGAATAGTGAATTTTATTGGGTGACTATTGATGTTAAGTCATTATATACAAACATAAATATTAGATGGGGGCTTGAAGCTATTCATAATATGTTAGGTGAAGGTCCTAGGACTAGTTTTTTGATTTCCTTACTGGAATTTTGTTTAACTCACAATTACTTTGTATTTAATGATGAGTATTTTTTACAAACTAAGGGAACGGCTATGGGAGCAGCTTATGCTCCCACTTATGCCATTATATATATGGATTCCTTTGAAAAGAAATTTATTTATCCTTCAGATTTCTTCAAACATAAAGTTATTTTGTATAAGCGTTTTATTGACGATTTAATTTTTATATGTAAAGGGGATGTTACAGAGTTTTGTGAATTCTTTGAATCTTTGAATGAAAATGAACATGACTTGTCATTCTCGTATGAGATTAATAGGAATCAAATTAATTTTTTGGACCTGACACTATTTGAAAGAAACAATATTATTGGATTTAGACCTTATAGGAAAAGTGCGTCAGTTAATATGTTTTTGCATGCTACCAGTATGCATCCACCACACCTGTTAAGAGCTTTGCCCTATGGAGAATTTAAAAGAATATATCAGCATACTAGCATAAAATCTGAGTTGGATTATGAGCTAAATGAGGTATTTCTTAGATTATGTGAAAGAGGCTATGATAAAAAGCAGTTATCAACTAGTATGAATAATATTATCAACAAGCAGAAAATATTCAGGAGGTCAGAAAGGAATGTTTTAGACTCCAAGAAAAAAGATAGAGACGTGGAAGAGGTATTTTTTGTAACTAGGTATACTGCTTTTTCTGATAAATTTGTCTCTATAATTAAGAGATTTTGGCATTTGGTTAGTGAGGATGATGATATAGGTGAGCTTTTTCCTGATCACATAATATTTTCCTACAAGAAAGGGAAAAATCTAAAGGAAATACTGAATAATAATCTCTTAATCAAAAGAATTTCTAACACTACTAATATAGGATCTTTCAGGTGTGGTTCCTGTAGTTTATGTGATAGAATCATTGATGTCAGATCTATTAATAATGTTAATCATTACCCTAAGCACTATTTTACCTGCAAATCTATTGGTGTTGTATATACACTTACTTGCAGTTGCAATAATGTATGGTATATTGGACAAACTAAAAGAATGGTTAGGGTTAGAATTCTAGAACATTTAAGAGATATTCGAAATCTAAATTTATCCAGTCCAGTTGCCAAACATTTTTTTGAAGTTCATGAAGGAAAAGCTGATAGTTTAAAATTTAATATTTTGGGCAAGCCTTTCTGTTGCAAGGGTGATAATATTTGTGATAGATTATTGGAGCTAGAAACTAGGATGATTTTGAAGTACAACACTTTAAAACCTTTTGGACTTAACTTGGAATTAGGCATATAATTAATTGATAGACTATTTAATGTATTAGGAATACTTCTTGATGATAATTTATATAAAAAGTTTATATTTTTATAATATTATTTAATAAATAACATAATTAGTATAAAATACATTGAGCATATGTGAATATTTGTTAAATATTTAGGAAGATCACTTTAAATATGTTGGAAGCTTTTTTTTCCCTCCTTTTTTGTAATTAATTATGTAATAAATTGAATAATTGATCCAATTAATGTTTATATAAATACTGCTATTATGCAACATTGAATTGTGATCCTTTGAAGGCGAATTGCCGAGGTACCAGATCTTTTGGGAGGAATAAAGAGAATCTCGCTGGACTAAGTATTGGCTGTTTGGTGTGTTTCAGTATATTTATTCAAACTCCCCTGGCAGCTCCTCCACTCTCCTGACTGCTACTTGAATCTAGGTATTTAGTTCATACTTTAAATGTTATCCCTCTATCCTACGGAGGTATGACAAAAAGTGGATTTGTATGTATATATATATATATATATATATATATATATATATATATAGAGAGAGAGAGAGAGAGAGAAAAGAGATAAAACTTAATAGCAAAGGCGTTGTGTTCCTTTTCAAGCATTGCAGCAGTTATACATAAGGCATAACACACTACATTTCAAAAATCAGAGATGCTTGAAAACTTTAAAGTTCCTATAAAATAACTACAAATATGAAAAACAAAAGAAGTTGTACAGTTATGAACGTATTATATCCACACTGCATGTCCAAATGCTGCATGACCAAAATATACAGTGAAAAATAGGCTGAAATAATTCAAATCAATTAACTTGCTGCTTTTTCACAGCTGAATTTGAATAACCAAATGTTTATGCTGGGGGAAATGCTTTACACCCTCATGTGATGGAAGGAGAGTGTGTCCGCAAGATTCCAACAATTATATTTTCCAAACCCTACGTCAAACAAATGTGGAAAGGGTTCACAAATTTAGAGTTGCACAAAAATATTTTGCATCCTTCCCTGAGGCTGTGTGACTTTAAACATAAAATGTGTAAGGAACTGGCTATGGAATGTTGCTCTGACCTCGTCTAGTATTGTATATGAGTTACAAGTTGTTATGATGAGTCAACCCTGCCTTATCTTCCACAGGAACAGGGTTTCATGAGAAATAATTTTTGTAATATATCTAATGTGGTATCAAGTTTATTTTAAGTCAAACTGTTTATCTCCACATTTTCTTTCCACACCCCAAAAATGAAGGAGAAAGGATATGCCATTCATTCGATGTCCATAGACAAGTCAGTCCAGAAAAACTCAAGTCACAAAGGAGAAGAAATCACTAAAAAAAGACAAATGTATTAAAACTCCAAATACCATGAGTGGAGATATGTGTGTGTGAGACATGTAACTGACATCCTATACAGGATTTTGTTTTACTGCATTGTATTATCTCCATGCTAATAAGATCTCAGTTTAAGTGAAAATGAGTGGATAAAGACATAAATAATCCCAGCAGCTGATTACATTTGTTGTAGTTGTACAAAATTACTGAATTATAAAGCTTTGTTCTTGAGGAAGTGGCCTACCTTTACAACTACATAATGTCCTTACCTACACATCCAGAAGTGGCTACATCTATGAAAGTGTCCTTTCCAGACTTCGACTGGAATCCTTGCTGACATGTGCATGTGTAACTTCCTTTTGTGTTGATACATGCTGAAAAATAACCACAGATTCCTGTTGTACTGCACTCATCGACATCTGCATTTTGAAGAAAAAAAATCACTGTTTATAAAACATGAAAATTCAAAATGAAAATGTTTCTCACCGAGACATCTTAAGTGATTATGTCAATACTTTACACAGAAAGAAAAAGAATACTTTACCAAACTCTTCAATTAACAAAAGGTGCTTGCATGTACACCAAAGAAATTGAAAATGTTTTTTTAATCATGCCTGGGGACCATTAAATACCTTCCTCTATATATTTTTTTCCAAAATGCTCCTGGTTATTGCACTACACATCCACCCATTGCGGGTCTCAGATTCTCCACTGTAAGATAGGCTAATGGTAGGTCACTGGAGCTAGCATGGCCATGCTGAGTAAATATTTTCTCTTGATGTACATGTTCATAAGTGAATACAAGGCTAACTGACCTGAGGAACCATTTTAAGCCTAGCGAAGAATCCAAGGTCAGATTCAAGCCCTACACTTTCTGCCTGTGAAGTAAAGACCTTAAGCCCATTATGCCAAACCTATCCCTGCAGCAGCCTAGCATGCCTCAGTAATGTCTGAATGTTTTTTGTACAGCTCACATATGGCTAATCTGCAATGCACAGCTTGGAGAGCATGCATGTCTCTCTGCATCTCTGCATAAACTCTTTCAAGCTATTCATGCAGAAGGTAAGACTGCATTCATACTAACACACAGACACACTCACACCAAAGGATGGAAGAGCTAGTATCAGTCATTTATTTAAACTCCCTTGGCAGCTCTTCCACTGTGCTGAGTGCTTCTTGAATCTAGGTATGTAGGTCATACTTTGAGCTTTATTCCTCTATCCTACAGACATATGACAAAAAGTAGAATTGTATACATATACATATATATATATATATATATATATATATATATATATATATATATATATATAAAGAGAGAGAGTGATTCAACTTAGTAGCAAAGGGGCTGAGTTGCTTTTTAAGCATTGCAGCAGTTATACACAAGGCATAAGACACTACATATCAAAATCAGAGATGCTTGAAAGCTTTAAATTTCATAAAAATAGTTACATATGTGAAAAACAAAAGAACTCATACAATTATAAACATATTATGTCAATACTGCATGTCAAAATGCTGTATGGCCAAAAGCAAAAATGCCAAATCAAATAGGTGAATGACAAAATGAAACAACAAATACAGGAAAAAAATGGGCTGAAATAATTCAAAGCAATTAACTTGCTGCTTTTTCACAGCTGTATTTTTATAACCAAATGGTTATGTTGGGGGAAATGCTTTGCACCCTCATGTGATGGAAGGAAAATGTGTTCTCAAGATTCCAACAATTATATTTTCCAACCCCTAGGTCAAACAAATGTAAAAAGGTTCACAAATTTAGAGTTGCACGAAAAGAATATTTTGCACCCATCCCAGAGGTTATGTAACTTTTAACATAAAATCAAATCCAAAAAGAAACAATGGCAGAATAGCACAAAAACTAAGTTTAATTCACGAAGTAAAATCCACAAGATAAAATCCAATAAAACACACGAAAACACGCTGTAATTACACTGTTATAGAACCACAAGTGAGCGCTTTCATCTCCAAAGGGAGATTTCTTCAGACTAATGGTTACAACACACTGCTTCATTTAAATACTCTTAGCAATTAATAAGCTGCTTCAATTAAGCAATCCAATTAAAAGTTATCAGTTTAAAATGTGTTTGAACTACAATATTCTTAAACTATTCTGTATACCTGAAAACTAACCTAATGTTTAAAACCTTTCCTTTTTAAATACATAATAAATGCCTCTCTATTATTTAACCCTGGCAGAAAACACACATTTAATCTCACTTGCCAGCAGTATTCAAACCACCCCAATTCTTCTTCAATATTTATCTTTGTAACATTGGGATGGATAAAATCTATAACTAAACATTTGAAATTAGTCTTACATTTACTTTCTAAATAATGTTTTGCCAAAGCATTTTTGACATCTCCTTTGCCTATGGCATATTGATGTTCATAAATTCTTCTATACAATTCCCTTCCTGTTCTACCAACATAAAATGAGTTACAATCTACACATATTCTTAAATAGACAACATTTTTAGACTTACAAGTAAATCTGCCTGGAACATATATTTTAGTTTTGCCCACAAAAATCTCATGCCTATCTGTATATAAATAACTACAATAGTTACAATTAAAACATTTATTCATTCCTTTTCTTTCTTCTACTACTCTAATTTTATTTAATTTTCCTTGAAAAAAATCTTTAAGATTTTTTGCTCTTTTTTGCACAAACTTAGGTTTATTGCCTAACTTCTGTAATAAATTAATATTGATTTTGAAAATTCCCCAATTTTTTCTTACTATATTTTTGATGACATAAGAATCAGTACTATTTTGTACTGACAAAGCAGTGGTAAAATCTGCTGAAGATGTTCTATTCGACTTCTTTTTCTCATTTTTATTTCTATTTACAATTTCTTCTGTCATAACTTCCTTAATCATTTCTTGGGGATAACCTCTACTTAACATCCTTTCACAGAAGTTATCAGCTTCTAAATGAAAAATTTCATTATCATCTGTTAGATTACTTATTCTCTTTATTTGTCCTTTGACAATATTCTGTTTAGTTTTTTTTGGATGTAAACTTGAATAATGTAAATACATATTATTTTGAAATTCTTTTTTATATATTTTTGACACTAATTTTCCATCTTTTTTATATATAGTGAGATCTAAAAAATTAATATTTTTAGTATTGATATTATATGAAAACTTAATAAAAGAACAGACATTGTCAATATATTTCAAAAACAGATTTAATTCTTCGACCGTCCCACTCCAAATAATCAGAATATCATCAATAAATCTTAACATTTTGATGATATTTTTCACAAACCTACTTTCTAATATATTTGCTGTTTCCCAGCCTTGCATGAATAAATTGGCATAGCTAGGTGCTAAGGCCACACCCATAGCTACCCCATTGACTTGGACAAATAATTCATCATAGAATTCTAAATAATTATAACTTAATACTAAATCTATCATTTCCATTAGCAGACTAATAGTATTTATAGAAAATTCTCTTGATTTCAACAGTTCCATTCTAACCATTTCCATGCCTTCCTTATTAGGAATCATAGTATAGAGAGAATTTATATCTAATGTTACAAGTATATCAGATTCTGAGACCTTAATATTGTTAAGTTTTGCCATGCAGTCATAACTGTCCTTTATATAAGTGACTCCCTTCGGAACTACTTTCTGTAAATGTTTATCTACAAAAATAGATATCCCTTCTAATTTACTATTTTTGCTAGCAACAATTGGTCTTAAAGGGGGAGAATCTATGTTTTTATGGGTTTTTGGTATTCCAAAGATCCTACTGATCAATGGGTTTTTATTAGTTATGTTCCTTTTCATTTTTCTATCGATTCTACCTGCATAGAACCATTCTACTATACATGATTCTATAAGTGAAAAACCTTTCTCAATTTCAGACATACTTACTGACTTATAAAAATTAGAGTCTGATAACATTTCTTTCATCTTTCCTTCATAATCTTTCCTATCCATTAAAACCATTGCTCCCCCTTTATCAGATTTTAAGACAAGTATATACTCGTCTTTAAATAGGACAGCTAAACATTTTTTCTCTTTTTTTGTCAGATTATAGTATTTGTATTTTGTATCTTCTTCTAACATTTCTAACATCTGTAGTTCACATATATTAAGAAACATTTCCAATTCTTTACATAAAGGTGGATTATAACAACTAGGTTTGTAGAAGTCACAATTATTAGGTTTCTGACTTCCTAACAATACTTTGAAATTTAATTTTCTCACATAGTCTTTTAATTCATTAATCATGATGAGTTTGTTGGCCCTTTGTGCTGGGGCAAAATTCCATCCCTTACTTAGTACACAGCAATCATCATAAGAAATCTTTTTACTACACAAATTGATAATTTTAAAGTTAACACTTTTTAAGTCTTCCATTGCTTCCGCTGGTAATTCCAATTCTTCTTTGGATATTTGTTGCCCCCCCAGTTTTTTTGTGGCTGTTGTTTACTATGATAGTTTTTATCACTATAACCGTCTGCTGTGACTTGGGCCCAAGTTCTTTTTTTGATTGTCAATTCTCTGATATACTTCAATAATCTGTTTGTTGTCTTCCTTGGACGATCCTTTAGACACTGTTTCTTGGTTACTCATTTTAGTTCTACTCATGTCTTTAATTTTAGGCCTGGTTCACTTGAATTTTGTTTACTTTCCCCAAGGGAATATGGTGGATTTCAGCCACATTTACTTCATTGTTTTTATTGCCAAGCCTTTCAGACCTTCTTACTGTACTTATTTCTTCATCTACATTAATCACATTTATCTCTTGCTGTATTGAGACATTATCTAGTTATGTATTAAGTAACTCTGAAATTAGCCTCTTAAATAGAGGCTTATCTTTTGTTCCTTCGCAAGCCAGTTGTCTACAAGACATGTTGATAGATATAAGGGTTTTTAGTCGTAAGTTAGCGTTGAAATTGATGTTTTATGATCAAAGAGGCAAAATTCTAGATAATGAAAGTGATGCTGTATGTTGTAAAAGGAAAAGTATGTATTGTCCACCTCTACCAAGCCATGTAGAATGTTTCGTCAAGCTCTGTGAAAAAAGTTTTTATGATTATTTCTACAAAGGTAATAGGAAGTGCTTGTATTTCAATATGAGTGGGGATGAAAGATTATCATTACAGAAATTGATGGAAGAACCTTCAATTATCATTAGACCCGCTGATAAAGGGGGAGGCATAGTGCTATTGAACACTGAACAATATAATGCATCTATGCTTTTGATGTTAAGTAATTTAGACACATACATTGAGATCTCCAACAGATGTTTATCTGAAATACTGAATAGAATCAAGGAAGAGCTGTATGATATGTTAATGTGTCGCCAGATTAACAAAGAATTATATGATTTTCTCTGTGTAGAGTCCCCACAGATACCATACATCAAAGCTTTACCGAAAATGCACAAGGATGTACTCCCGCCTCCTATTAGGCCCATAGTGGATGGTGAAGGATGGGCCACACAAAATATTTCAATATACTTAGAAAAGAGCTTGAGACCTATTCTGAACCAGATTCCTACTATCCTGAGAGATAGCTATCAGTTATTGGAGATGCTAGATAATCTTGATATAGAACTGATACCTGGGGTACATTTGTTGATTACATTGGATATACAAAGTTTATTTACCTGTATTCCCAATGATCAAGGCATACAAAGCATTAGGGAACTGCTTCAGTTCTACCCAGAAATTAGTCGAAACAAAAATATACTAATATGTCAGCTATTAGATCTGGTTCTTTCAAACAAAGTTTTCTCTTTTTCCAACCATATGTATTTACAGAAGTGGGGTGTCGCCATGGGCACACCCTGCGCTAATACCTACGCCAATTTGGTTGTTAATTGGTGGGAAAGAGAACACTTATTCAGTCATGATTTGTATAAGAAAATTGTTTTATATTCCAGATTTGTGGATGATATGATAATTGTCTGGGAAGGTACAAGGGAACAGTTCCAGAGCTTCTTGCAACATCTAGAAAGCACTGCCAGCTTTTTAAGATTCACTATGGAGGCATCCTTTAGTGAAATCAACTTCCTAGATTTGAAATTGAAGATAGATAAAGGGAAAATCATATCCAGCATTTACAGGAAAAGCTGCTGGAAGAATGCTTTACTTAGCTTCGATAGCATGCATCCTAGGCATGTCTTTAGAGGCATAGTAAGAAGTCAGTTCACCAGACTTAGTAAACTGTGTAAAGAACAGTCAGACCTAGGAACACAAGCAGAGGTGATGGAGAAATTATTTATGGAAAGGGGCTATGATAAGAAGATGGTCAAAGAAATAAAAGAACAAACAATTGGAGGAACAGGTACTCTTGATATGCCATCATTAGATAGAGGCTGTTGGAGATATAATAATAAAAGGTTCCATTCTAGATCTCAAGAAAGGATACAATTTCTTACTACATATACTAATGATAATAAAAGAATTATATAAATCATAGGACAACACTGGCCAGTACTAACGGTAGATGAGAGAACAGCAAGACTGGTAGGGGAAACCCCAAGGTTTATATATAGGAATAATAAAAACCTTAAAAGGCTTCTATGTAAAACACATAAGAAAGAAATGGCTATGATTTCAGGATCCAATATGAATAAAGGAACCTTTGCATGCAACCAATGCAATATGTGCCAGTTTATTACAGAGGTTCAGAAATTTATACATCCCACCTTGAAGTATGAGTTTAGACCCAGTTTCTATGCCTCATGCAATACTTGTAATGTTATTTATTTAGCAACATGTGAAGATTGCATGGCATTCTACATAGGGCTTACTAAAAGAGAATTTAAAAAGAGAATATACAACCATGTATATGATATAAAGAAAAACAATGAAACTAATGCTCTGGCAAAGCATGTAAAGCAATATGAAACACATAGCTTCAAGTTCAGGGTATTACAAATTATTGAAAAAGATAGAAATGGGGGAGACACAGTTAATACTCTTGAACAAAGAGAATTACATTGGATACTAAAGATGAAAGCACATTATCCACCTGGTTTGAACCAATATGTCCCCATGAAGCCCATGTTAAGATAAGATCAGGTAGAAAAAATCGATATGGTTAATATGTGCATATTACTCATTTCTAGGTTACATGAGATGATTTGAACTACATAAACATATGCACATATATATTGATTGATGTGTTATTTTTGGTTTTTCAGTCATTGTTGATTAATTGATTTATATCTATATTTACACTGCAGCATCATAGGATTTTGAATTTTATTTATATTTATATATGTGTATATACAATAGTACTATAGGATTTTGGTTTTAAATATTTAATATTTATATATATATTTATAGGGCTAGATGCAATTATTTATGTGCACTTGCATTTTTACATCAGCAAATATACATTATGTTTATTTAGATGTGCTATTTGGTACAGTCTGTCAGATTTATAAAACATAAAACACTTATATCTATAAGTGTTAAGGGTTTGTTTGCAATAATTTGTAGGCACTAGCACTTTAACAAAATAATATATTTGTTCTATTCATGGGGTCATATAGATGTTTCTTTTTTTGATATAGACATCTTTTTTGATATAGATACTTGATATATAATATACAAGATATAAATTAAGAAATGTCAAAATGTGGAGGTTACTGGCTTGTTATGTGGTTTTTATTATGAAGGAAAATTTAATAATGCTAACTGATATGTTACTTTTGCTATATTGCCTTATTATTTTCATTATTTTATTTTATTTAATTTTATTTTACTTTGTTACTTTGTTATATTATATCAAACATGATACTGCATATGGGCTAACACTTACATAAATGAATTTGATTCAGCAAAAGTTTGGATGTGATAATGATGAATTGTTGGACATTGTTATATATTGAATTAGAATGTATTCAATATAGCTTTAAGAATCAACTATACCTTTTAGAAAGAGGTAGGAGTGTCATTAATTAGCAAAGTAATTGTATTAATTGAAAGATGAATAACACTATATAAACTGAGCTGCTTTATTGTATAATGAAATCTGATGAAGCGTATGGTGCATACGTGAAAGCGCTCATTTCGTCCTTTTTTCGTTTGTGGAATAAAGAAGAAATTTTAATTCTAAACTGGTGATTACTTATTGAATGGTGTGATTGCAGCAGCCGTTTTGTTCTGGTTCACTTGTGTTTCATATCAACATTTTTTTTTTTTTTTGTATTGAGACATTATTGTTGACACTTGTTTCCAATCAAAAGTCCATAAGCTGTGGCTATTCCATTCACATATTCATTTCTGTCCCTTTGCAATTTTTTTGTTTTTCTTTGGCATAGTTCATCATTTAACTTGAGTAATTTCTCCTGTATGAGCACCATTTTGCTATTGAAATTGTCGCTGGACATGTTATTTTTGAGAAGTTGACAAAACATTATTTAGAAAGTAAATGTAAGACTAATTTCAAATGTTTAGTTATAGATTTTATCCATCCCAATGTTACAAAGATAAATACTGAAGAAGAATTGGGGTGGCTTGAATACTGCTGGCAAGTGAGATTAAATGCGTGTTTTCTGCCAGGGTTAAATAATAGAGAGGAATTCATTATGTATTTAAAAAGGAAAGGTTTTAAACATTAGGTTAGTTTTCAGGTATACAGAATAGTTTAAGAATATTGTAGTTCAAACACATTTTAAACTGATAACTTTTAATTGGATTGCTTAATTGAAGCAGCTTATTAATTGCTAAGAGTATTTAAATGAAGCAGTGTGTTGTAACCATTAGTATGAAGAAATCTCCCTTTGGAGATGAAAGCGCTCACTTGTGGTTCTATAACAGCGTAATTACAGCGTGTTTTCATGTGTTTTGTTGGATTTTATCTTGTGGATTTTACTTTGTGAATTAAACTTCATTTTTGTGCTATTCTGCCATCGTTTCTTTTTGGATTTGTGCTTTGTTTTGAAGCGTGCTGCTTTGCTCATCGCTTTTAACATAGAATGTATAAGGAACTGTTCATGAAATATTGCTCTGTCCTCTTCAAGAAAAGTATCTGAGTTAAACGTTGTTATAATGAGTCAACCCTATCTTATTTTCCACAGGAACAGGGTTTCATGAGTACTAATTCTTGTTATATATCTAATGTGGTATCAGAGATTATTTTAAGCCAAACTCTCCATCTCCCCATTTTCTTTCCTGACCCTACAAAGGAAAGTGGAAGGACACTCCATAGGTTCGATGTCGACAGGCAAGACAGTCCAGAAAAACCCAAGTCACAACGAAGAAGAAAGCCCCAAAAAATCTCAAGACCAATGCATCAAGACTCCAATATATTTAAGTCCTTGACTGGAACTATATAACATATTTGTAAACACACTGCAGCTAATGTACTCAACCTTAAGGATAGTAAGTCAATTAAGGTTCATGAATGTAGCTATGTGTCATTAGGCATTTTAAGGGTAAAAAGGAGTTGCTGTTTAATTATCAAGATACTCTGTAAAGATTAAATTGTTCAAGTAGCACAATCATTAAGCAGTAATGAGCAATAAAAAATCTCAGACTTGCTTATGATATTGATATATATATATATATATATATATATATATATATATATATATATATATATATATATATAGGAAAGAACTGCTGAATTATAAGTATGCTTTTATTAAAGGCAAGTTATATTAATATTGAACATCCTCACTGAAAATGAATGGTTGTGTAGAGACACAGTAACTCCCATTATATAACCAAGGCTAAAGAGATTGTCTTGTATGTCTAAATTGATCAGCCTTGAACCTTAGATTGGAAATAAACATGCAACATAATTTTACTTATAATACTGAATATATATTATATAACATCACAAATGCTAAAGCCATTGTCAGCTACATCTCATATCAATCAGCATTAAAATATGATTTGAATAGCATAGGCATTTACTAACATATTGCTGTTGGTACCTGATATGCATATAAGTAACAGGTCTAATTTCTGTCTATGAAAGTAAATACCAGGCTGTGTGCATTTGTTAATTATGAAACAAGAGCGTGCTATCTATTCTTTTTAATATCCTATAGGTATGTACTTGTTAGAGACACACACATGCTGCAAAGCTGCTAGTTATTGCATATTCATTAGTATATTTCTGACTGCAGTGTTATAAGTATATGGTGTGGACCACTTGAGTTGAGAATATGTCTCTATATTGGGCATGTTCTCTGTTTGAACATTGTATATTATCTATAATATGATATGGAGTACACTCACTAAATTCAAAGAAGCCACAGTAGAAACAAATATTTATTAAAAATGGAGAATAGAAGGAAGAAGAGAAAAATGAAGGAAAATGGTTGATGGTCATATAAGGTTATCTTTTCCTGTGTATGTAGAAGAGTTGACAGTAATAAGTACCAAACAATTGTGTTATAGCATATTTAAAGCCTACTTTGCTTCTCATATTTTCCAACCTTACAGTTATAACACTGCAGATAAATCCTGTAATATCATAAGGAGTATGAGTTGCTATTTGACATATGACATATGTGGTACACTAGCGATGAAATATGCCAGTGGCCCTAATAAATATATAGGAATTCCTAAGAAATATAGTCTTAAACTATATAATACCAATGCCAAAAACAAATTAGTAGCATTCATACCACTAAAATATGACTTTTTGAATTAAAAGAAAACTATAAGATTACTGATAAATGACAATACAAATGTAATGTTATATTCATTGTTACGGATACTTTCTGATTTAATCAACTTGTGGCATGGTTAACTGATGCATATAATGCTTAACATTTTTTTTATGTATGTATGTATGTATGTATGCATATATGTGTGTATGTATGTATGTATGTGTGTATATATATATATATATATATATATATATATATATATATATATATATATATATGTGTGTGTGTGTGTGTGTGTATGTATGTATGTATATGTATATGTATATATATGTATATATATATATATATATATATATATATATATATATATATATAGGAAGACCATTACAATAAATTTGATACCTATGAATGCCACTCACACTATAAGGGAGATAGACAGCAAGCATATTATTTTCAAGATGCATAACCGTTATTGCTACACAAAAGATATATTAAAATAAAAGATTTTCCTTTACAATTTAAACAAAACCAAATAGTTAAGTATTAAATCTATGTATATTTGTGTTGCCTTAGTGTTTTATAAAATATTAAAAATAGATAAAGACTGCATTTAAGTATTCTGTAAAGACAGATATATGTATACTTAAAAGATATATAAGATACTTTTCATTATAAAACTACCATATGGCGGAGCCGAGGGAGGATGCTGAAATGCAAACGTAGAGAGATTGCTTGAATGATTAGATCATTCAAGGATGTGATGTTTTTTCTCATGGAGGGGTTTGGTGGTTGTTTATCTTATATTGTTCTCAGTTATGATATTGTAATTTACTTTTATTGGGTGTCTATAATCTATTGTAATACTGTTGGAAGAAGAAATAACAAGTCATTCTCTTCATGTACACACATCTACACATTGTTACAAGTATATCAATATGGATAAAAGCAAAGCTAATATAAATCCAATTGCAAAATGTATATCTCTTAATGTAAATGGTTTAAATAATAGCTGCAAAAGGGGAAGTCTTTATAGATATTTAAAGCTATGTGAAGCGCAACTAGTATTTATACAGGAAACACACCTTACACAGGAAGACATAAATAAAATAAACAATAAAAATTATACAATACTAGTAAGTTCCACCTATAATCAGAAGTGAAGGGGAGTAGCAATTTTGTGGAAAAACACTACTTTAATGCCTAAAATCATAAACACGTTCCATGACAACTCAGGAATGTTTTGTCTAGTGACAATATTGATCAATGAAATTATATATACATTAGTGAATATTTATTGGATACCAGGACTAGGTGTTAGAGTGGCCAAACAACACTTAGAAGACATTGTACAATATACCAAAGGCAATTTAATCATAGCTGGAGATTTAAATTGCATTATAAAAGAAACTAACACAAATACTAAAACTACACGTAAGAGATCACCTTTAACAAAGTTGTTATCTGAGTTTGTTGAAACTTTTAATATAGTTGACATAAATGAGTATGCTATCCCAGATTCACTATTCTTTACACATTTTTCCCATAGACATAAAACATACTCTAGAATAGATAGAGTGTACATAACAAAGGATTTAACCTCTAAATTAAATAAAGTCAAGACAATTTCATGTCCATTTTTGGACCATAACACCATAACGTTTGAGATAGACTTATGTTTCAAGAGAAGGATATCAGTAACAAGAATACCATCTTACATAACAAATCTCAAAGATTTTAAGTAATTTTATATTAAAGAGACACAAACATTCCTAGATATCAATCTTACAAAAGATGTATCTGAAATATATATATATATGGGATGCATTGAAAGCATACCTATATGGAAGAGCAGTGGGATGGTATAAAAAAAACAGTGGAATAAGGAATTAATGGAATTACAGTCAAAAGTAGATAATTTAAAGCTTGATATTCAAAATGGAAACATCAACTTAATAAAAGAGCTAGAAGATACTAATAAAAAATACTCAGAGACGCTACACCACAAAAGAATGATCAACTTAGAAAAAATTAAACTATGCTACTATTCAATGAACCCTAAAAACCAACGAAGAATAGCAAATAGGACTAAAAAGATTATTAAAACAAATCAAATCAAGGAAATGCATAATATAGAAACCAAAAAAAAAGTATCTGATTTAGAAGGAATACTAGAAGCTTTTAGGCTATTTTTTCATAAACTTAATAATCAAAATGAGAAAACAGAAACACATTCAGTATTGAAAGCTTTTCTCAAAAACAATGTTAAAGTTAGGTTATTAGAGGAGCAGGTACAACTAATAGATAAACAAATAACAATGACAGAACTTAAAGCTGAAGTAAATAAGCTAAAATTAAACAAAGCTCCAGGTATAGATAATATCACTGTAAACCACCAACGACCAGCAAAAAACGATAGTGAACATGCAGTAATGAAGAAATAATGATTATTTATTTATAATTCCTTCAAATCCAGACCGGTTTCGGCTATTCAGCCTTTATCAATGAATACAATAAATGTTTAAATTACTATCAAATGAGGCTTTGCTGTTGTTATTGAATGTCTTTACATCAGATAAAAATGGTAAAGACATTCCTCCTTCTTGGAAGTACACATTAATATCATCAGTTCTGAAACAAAATTAAGATCCCAGTGAATGTTCATCATACAGACCCATTTCACTTCTTAATATCGATTATAAAATTTTTATGGCAATACATGCTGCTTGAATTAAACAATTACCACCACTTTTGATAGAGGAGGATCAAACAGGTTTTATAAAAGATAGGAACACTTATGACAACATTAAAAGAATTCTTTCCTTAATTGATTATATAAATGTCACAAAAAACAAAATGAATGTTATTAGCTTAGACATAAATAGCGCATTTGATTCAGTGAACTGGGATTATCTGTGGTTAGTTTTAGAAGAATATGGCTTCTCAAACAACTTCACTTTGTTAATAAAATCATTATATGAAAAATCATTGGCTTATATAAAACTGGGATCTTGTCTGTCTAAATCTATTAAAATAACTAAGGGCACAAAACAAGGCTGCCCTCTTTCTCCGTTATTGTTTGTGCTAGTCATTGAACCCTTAGCAAATAATATACGTATGGATAAAAATATTGAAGGAATACAACTAGACAACAGCCTAGAGCTTAAAATTCAACTTTTTGCTGATGATATTTTAATTACCTTAAAAAAATAATAGCAGTTTAAAAGCATTATGGGACTCAATTCAAAACTTTCAAAACTTTTCAAGTCTTAAATTTAATGAGAACAAAACAAATGTATTGCTTATAAATACTAATAAAAAATATCTAAATAAAAAATACCATAAATATATCTCTACCAATAATATAATTAAATACTTGGGAATTATAATAACTAACAACCTAGATACTACAATTGAAACAAATTATAAAGAGACCTTAAATAATATTAAAAATCTAATACAAAGATGGAATAAATTCTTCTTTTCAATGGAAGAAAGGCTTTATATAATTAAAATGATCAAATTTCCAAAAATTCTTTATGTCATACAAGCTTGTTCTTTGCCACCAGCTAAATCGCACCTAAAACAATTAAATGATTTAATGGTAAGATTCCTATGGTATCCAAAAAAAAAAACCCAAGGATAGCTATGAAGTATCATCTAGATGATTGGGATATAGGTGGCATAGGTTTACCAGACATAGAAATATATTTGCATTCATCCAATATTAAAACAATATCATTATGGCTAAATACAAAATATACATCAAAATGGAAGCTAGTTCATGAGAGAATCTGGTTAAAATCAGGATTTGTAGTAGCAAATAAGTATACAGATTTCATACCAAACAATTTTCTATGGCTGATGAAGGAATATATGATGATACATAAGAATAAAAATATAAGTTCCAAATACATTACTTATACATTAAAAATTTTCCAAAATCTTATTAATAGCAATCCTGATATTAAAGCATGGCCATTTCTTTTATATCCAGTAGCGTACACACAAGGTAATATAATAACATTTAATATGGAAGTGGTCAACATGCTTAAAGAAAAGGGATTAATATATTGGCATCAATTGCTAAACTCTGGAAAACCTCTGACAATAGACCAGATTAAACAGAAATTAAATATGGAAGATAGTTTGTGGTTACATGTACAAGAATTAAGACAGTATATATTAAGCAAACAAGAAACAATGCAACCATCAATAAGACAAAATGTTCCTAACCTTATAGAACATATAATATTACTAACTAATCAACCCATTACTGGAAAGGGATACTTATCATCTATTTATAAAACAAACAAAAAAATAAAAATGCATAATAATGACAAAATATGGAATTATTATAAATCAGTTAATGGACTTGTGCCAAATGACAGAGATAAAAAACTAATTCTTCTCTCTCCAAAGCAGACATCACTTTCATTATATTGGAGACTTTTTACATGGCAATTCATACACAGATCTTATGTAACCCCTCATAAAATGGAACTTATGTTTAAGAAAAATATTGGCTGCTGGAGATGTGATTTATCAATAAAAGCAGACTGGCAACATATGTTCTCAAATGCCATTTGATTAA
The DNA here is from genome assembly GCF_019279795.1 of Protopterus annectens. Classification (NCBI taxonomy): domain Eukaryota; kingdom Metazoa; phylum Chordata; order Ceratodontiformes; family Protopteridae; genus Protopterus; species Protopterus annectens. Next base: position 1,731,877,198 of record NC_056743.1, read on the forward strand.
ACCATATTGGGATAAAATAAAGTATTTTCTGTAAATCGTATTCAATGATAAATTCCAGATTTCCAAATCTATTATTTTGTTTAATGCACCTGTACCTGACTGTGTGCCAAGAACAAAATATGTAATCTTATGGACTCTCCTAGCTATTGCAAGGAAGAACATTACATCAAAGTGGAAATCCAAAGCTTCTCCAACTTTTAAGCAATTCATGAATATGGTGTCAGCAGTATCGCAATTAGAAATTAACACTATTAAAGGAAGAACTGAAAGAACTACATCATTATACGTAGCATGGCAAAAAAGTAACTGAAATACTGGAGAATAATGACTGCAGCAGATTATAATCAGGAAACAATTGTATAGAAAGTCAATTATATGTCAACAATAGACACCCTTGTAAATACTTTATTTTGGTTTTAATGTTTGATATCTGTTTAGAGGTTTTAGCCTACCTTTTTAAATAATTTGTAAATACTTCATTGTCATAAATAACCTTCATTCATGTTTTCTTGTTTTTGGAAATGAATAAAAATATAAAAAAAAAAGACTCCAAATACCATTAAACACTATAAAATTAAATCAGCTTAATTCTAAACAGTGATACAAAATAACCAACTAGGTCAAACCCGCTTTTCCCAAAGCTTCTTTAGGTTTTTTAAAAATTCATCATTCACAGAGAGGTAAATACACACAGAGAAAGAATCACATACTTCTCAAGTGTCAAACCTTATTTATTAGAGTTCAATAATATGAGAGACAATAAAAAGATAGAAAATTAAAACTTGATTATATTAGATTGCATAAATATCCAATACTGAATAATATATTCAATGATTGTTCATATGTAAATCCACTTTACAACTGCTGCTTACTTTTTAGAACTGGATGATGTAATCCCAGTCACATGACAGCTTTTAGAGCTGTAATCCACCTATACTCCACACAATCAGTCCTTTTCCATAGTTTCTTTATCTCTCTTACTTAAAAATACCAATTTAATACAATTAACTTAAAAGGCATGTTTAGAATCTGACTACAATATGTGTTTAGATAATGCATTGGTGATAATTTGGCATTTTATGTTAGAAAGATCCTCATAGATATGCTCCTTCAGTTTTCAATTTCTCTTGCCCACATTAAATGCAGTGTGCACTTGTTAAAGTGCTACATATCTTGCATTAGTACACTCACAAACTACATAGCTGTTAATTGTATATAATTTACCAGTAACTGGATGTATAACATTATTAGGTCATAAAATACATTTTTTCAGCATTTGCACTTTTCAAATGCAAAATTTCCTTTCTTCTGACCAAATCTATTGTTGATTGTAGTGTTCTGCTCCTAATAACATAATAATTGGTTTAATTAATATCCTCCTTTATACACAAAATGCATTCTTCAATAATTTCTGCTGGCAAATGCAATAATTTTAGAATATGTCAGTATATGAGCCTTTGTATATATATTATATATTGTTGTAAATCTTAACCTAAAATTCTTTGAATGATTAGACTCTCTATCTGTTAAGGAAAAAAGGGCTTAGCCTCAGAGGTCTGTGCACCAATGGACAGTAGGCATTCATTCTCTAACTGAGTGTAGTCATATCTACTCTCAGAAAATTCATGTACAAAATGATCTAATTGTTCAAATACTTGTTCATCATTGGTAATTAAAGTAGAAAAGCATATCATCAGTCCCTCGACAATATTTTTAAAAATGTGGAGATGCATACTAGTCCAATGTAGAAGTATATTTACACTTGTCTCTTTTCTAAATACACTTGTGCATAACAATCCTGATATCCAGAAAGCTAATATTACTAACGGAGTAGGATATTTTGAATTTTAATAAAATGTGTGGTACAGCTTAATTGCTCCACAATTAGAAGCCCACAACAGAAAAATATATTCAACAATTTTTTTACAAAAAGAAACTACTATGAAGAATGTTGTACTTGTTAAAAACATTGTTATCTTCCCATGCTGCTAGTAGCAAGTGAAAGCTTATGTGAGATAGCAGGGTATTTTGTATCACTGTTCAGCATTAAACCAATTGAATTTTATGGCGTTTGGATCGTTAATACATCAGTCTTCAGATTTGTTTTGAATTTGTTCTCCTTTGTGATTTGACCTCTTTCTGGAGAAGTATGTAAGGCCTTTGCATTGTGCAAAATTTCACTGAACCAAGAATATGCAGGGCAGACCAAGTGCATGGATTAAACCAAAAACTTTTGGACTTTGCAACATTACACTCCCACAAAGAATGATGCCTGAAATCAAAGATGAAGTATTTGGCTTCACAAATTGGTTAGAAAATTGGTGTCAATTCATGGGTCTTCAGTATGTCTATTTGCAGAGCATGAAATAGTCAAGAGAAGGAGATCTCTACACACTTTGCCAGGGATGTCCAGCAACCTTCTATTTGTTTTGCCCACATAAATGCAGTGCACACTTTACAAAGATCAAGTATGCATAGACACTCCCTTGCAGGAGCAAATGGATTTTAATGTATGATATGCACTGTGTGTGGCAGTAGAGGGAGCGTTATCTCCAGAAGGGAACCATGTGTCTCCCATGGATTCAGCAAGCCCTGCACGGTGTGCAGGAATAGTGCAGGAGCTCCTTGAGGCAATATGGCTGCAGTGCCATCCAGGAATAAGCTGAAGAGACATGCACGAGTGCTACTGCACTATTCCTGCATGGACACAGCTCCTGTATGCAAATTACCCCATTTACAGATGAAAATCATGCAAATGAGGTGAATTTGTGATCCAGAAAGCTGTCAGCCGGCCGTGCAGGACTAGTATAGTGTGCAGAAATGTACTTGGTTAGTAACCGAGTACATTTCTGCAAACTATAAAACGGAGAAATAAAGTGTGTATTTTATGTGGAAACCGTGCCAATGGCCAAATATATGGCCACTGGCATGGAAAACAGTCGCAAAAATTAAAAAAAAAAACTTTTACTTTCTTTTTTTTAGCCGATTTCGGTTGTTTAAGCATAGGGCAGCGACACACAAACTGGATCTGGCCAAAAATATAAAAAAATAACCTGAAATAAGCATTCTAACCAAAATCACTATTTTGCCATTATACTCAATGACAGGCAGAAGACAACATGGCCAGTGAATAGTGGTTTCTAAGGGGAAGGATTAGTGTGGGACCTGTAAGTATGCATTAGCAGACAATCCTATGCAAATGAGGGGAATGATACTGAATCCCAGATTTTCCCTCAATGCTAGCCAGTACCCAACAGTGTCTGTGCAGGAAGACCATGGTGCAAGTCTAAGAGCTAGCTGACATCAATGAGGGGTGTGTCAGGCATACTGTAAGCTTACTGGAGCCCTGTGGCTCAGGTTTGCCCTGAGCTTAGCAGAGCTAAGTAAGGGGGTGTGTCTGAGGCTCACTAGCACTCTTTACATTGCCTAAGTAGGTGTGCGTGCTGCACACCAGGTTTTAAAGGAAAAAAAAATGTAAACCAGGAAATAGCAGCTCCATGCACATTTGAGCACTGTGTTTGCATGGCATATCCCTGGGCTTAAACAGGAAGGCAATGGGAAGGGAAAACAGCAGTAGGAAGGTAATCAAGAAGAACTAGCATAGCTGCCAGGTGAAATGCATCCGAATCAGCCAATTACACAGGCAGCAGCCCAGCCCAGAACACTACTATAAACTATGCAAAGTATTTTCCCTCTGTTTTTTCCCACATACTCTACACCAACAGTGTATACAAGCAGGGAAATTTTAACAAACAAAAACAACAAAATGATAGGGGCTGCAGCAGCTATCATACATCAACATGTGGAAGAGGCTGAGGGTGGTGAGGATGAGAATACTGTCAACCAACCCACAGTGAGGAGATGGAGAAGAGTGTACAGACCCAGGGTAACGTACCAAGGGCTACATGAGCTGGAGGTAGTGGGGCACTATAGGGTGGACAGGGACCTCCTACAGCAAATTTTTGAGCTGTGCCAGCCTTGCCTTCCACACAGAACTAACAGAGGGGAACCCATCCCAGTGGATACCAAGGTATGTGTAGGCCTAAGAATACTAGCCACAGGTACCTTCCAAAGGCCAACTAGTGATATCATGAGGATCTCACAGGCATCAGCATCCAGGGTACTCCACCAGTTCCTGGATGCCATGTCAGCACATGCCGGAGAGCATGTATATTTTCCCAACACCCATGAGGCGTTGGCCAGCAATATGCATCTCTTCCACCAAATAGCAGAATACCCTAAGGTAGTGGGTGCAATAGACTGCATGCGCATATGCATCAAAGCACCACCCGGTGAGCAGGGTAGGGTCTAAATTAACCACAAGGGCTTCACCTCCATCAACTGCCAGGTCATGTGTAATGCCCAGGGCATTATAATAAATGCATGTGCTGGCTGCCCTGGAAGCTATCCCACATCTGGCATCTGACACAGCTGTACCAGAGATTTGCCAATGGGGACATCCCTTATGGTCATTTAGTGGGGGATGCTGGTTACACACTGGAGCTGTGGCTGATGACACCCATCAGAAATGCACACACACCCGAACAAGAACTCCATAATGAGGCACACGCACAGACCAGAATTATAATAGAGCATGTGTTTGGGATGCTCAAGTCACAGTTCCAGTGCCTAGACACATCCGGTGGAGCCTTGCAGTACTCACCAGCTACATGTACTCAAGTTGTCATCTTGTGTGCCATGCTACACAATATGATCCTGCAAAAATAGCTGCAGCAGGAACAGCATGGGGCAGGGCCACACAGCCCCCCACCATTGCCAAGGCCTGCACAGGCACAGAGTGACTCAGAGGGGGAGCAACCTGAGCCTGCCCCAGTAGGCAGAACGAGGCATGCACAGTATGCCTTGGCCTTGGCAAAGAGGCAATGCATAGCATATACACTGAACCAGTAAAGACCCAGGGAATGAAACCTCTCTCTAACTCACACATACAGTAACAGGGATGCCAAACATTACATTACCTGTACTCAACCATGTATTGGGAATGTACTATGTGCATCCAACATAAGCAGCCCTCCAGCACCATCCTCAATACTGGCACAGCCACAAGGTAAGTCACTCTTCCTACCAATTGCCGAATGGAGTAGTATGTGCTGTTACTTGTTTCTATGGTATGGATGTGAGCCAAGAGAATTGGGTGGCTGAATGGGATGCCAGCAGATAGTAGACACCTATAGTGGCAGCATGAGATCTGTAACAAATACTGTTGTTACCATAGTAGCCAGTACTACACATGTGACAAAACCCACTGCAGGAAATGTGCTGGGCCACATGTGTGTCCATATGATGCACATATGCCAGTCAGAGAGGCTCACATACCCAACAACAGTCTCAGCCAGCAGGACAGGTGTAGACAAACACAAACAAAGGCTGTGCTAAGGCCTCTGATTGATTGTTATTCGTAACCCCCCCCCCCCCAGGCCTACACAGACAGACTACAAGATGTCAGACAGTGGGATGTTAGTTCTGAAGGGTAAGAAGTCAGAAACTGAAATGTAGGTCAATCAAACTTAAGACCTGTAGTACACTGATATGCCTCTAGTCAGCATGATAGGTTAGAGTACAGAATGACATGGAGTACTTGACATACAAGTACAGTCATAGCAAATGTGTACAAGGGTCAGGTGTGGCCCTCAATCCTATGTAGAAATGTAGTAACAGTCTTGTGTGCCCCACAAAACTGATGTAGACATGTAGTAACAGTCTGGTGTGCCCCCCTCATTCCGATGTAGACATGTAGTAACAGTCAGGTGTGCCCCCCCAATCCTATGTCGAAATGTAGTAACAGTCTTGTGTGCCCCCCAAAACTGATGTAGACATGTAGTAACAGTCAGGTGTGCTCCCCCTCTATCCAATGTAGAAATGTAGTAACAGTCAGGTGTGTCCCCCTATCCGATGTAGAAATGCAGTAACAGTCAGGTGTGCCCACCAATCCTATGTAAAAATGTAGTAACAATCAGGTGTGCCCCCCCTAATTCATATGTAGACATGTAGTAACACACAGGTGTGCCCCCCAATCCTATGTAGAAATGTAGCAACAGTCAGGTGTGCCCCCCCTCATTCCTATGTAGACATGTAGTGACACAAAGGTGTGCCTCCCCCAATCCTATGTAGAAATGTATTAACATGTATGTGTAGGTATAATAACAGTGGAGCACAGATTACCTGAGCTGGCCAAGGTAGCAGGATAGATTGTAGCATGTGTAGAATATGCAGGTCTGCGTATATTAGGTTGGTGTGTGTTGTATATTGTGTAAGAGTGGTCAGTATGTATGCATGTTGAAGTTTGTCCTGGTGGCCTTTGCCCAGTATTGTCGATGACAGGGCCAAGTCCTGACAACTGCAGTGCCAAACACAATGCTTCCCAGTATAACACATTCTAGCAGTAAGTCATTGTAAATGTTTGGAAGTAATATGTGTCACCATCTCAAAGATGGACTTGGCATGACTGTCGGGCCAGATATACAAGCAGTACACAGAGGGAAGTACCCCAGACAGACAGTGTATAATATGTAACTGTCAGATGGACACACCCTTGGAATTGTACATACAGGTTTGCAGTACATTATCTGGGCTTGTACTAGGGAATACCTATTTCGACTGGCCAAACACTGGCAGACCACAAAGGTTATAGGAATAATGTATTGAGAAATAGCTGATACCCCTGCACAAGCCAGCATAAGTGGAATGTCCCATGCAAATCTGTGAGTCAGATGCAAGTAGTGTCCATAGCACACATGCACCCAGCTCACCCAACCACCACCCACAGGTACCTCTCCGGTCTTATCCCTGCTGTTGGGAATGAGTACAACATCACCCCCACCTGTGTATGACAATAACGAAAGAATGCAGTATGCAGAGCAGGTGTCCCATGCAGGTGTGTCCCTAGCTGTAAACAGCACCCTGCCAACATCCACACCACTGGATCAATACTGACAGAAAGTATTGGCATGAACACCTAGCACACCTACCCTGTCACCCCAGGGGAATATGCTGTATTCCAGTCTAGGACTGTAGGACTGACAGAATGCATCAGCCTGCTACAGCAGGCCTGCATCACTACCAAATGGCCTAGGGTCCTCTACCAAAAGCCTGTCTCACCTGTACTGCCTTTTTTAATTTCTCCAAGTCTTTTGGGTTTCTAATGCCATGACAGGAATGGACCCCATTCCTAAGTCAAAGCACGATTAAAGGTCATGAAATTAGTATTGTTTCACTCTTTGATGTTAGCCAAAAGTTCTCTTTGAAGCACCTGCAATGTGCCCAGTAATGGCTCCTTTTGCAATGTGTACATTGTTACATGACTTTGTAACATATCTAAATATGCTTGTAAATTCTTTTTTGTAAGACCAGTTGCTTCTACTACTATTGGAACTGTCTGAGTATCTTTCTTCCACATGACTCTTATTTCTGCCTGCAGATCAAGGTATTTTATGACTTTGTCTCTCTGTGCGCAAGACACTGTAGTCACTATGTGTGATCAAAGCTACTTTTGTCTTCTTTTCTTGGACCACTATATCCAGTTTTCTAGCATCTATCTTTTGGACTGTTGGTATTGGATGATCCAATGTGATGCAAACTTCATCATGTTTCCAGTGATTTTCAACCACTTCAATACCATAATGTTTGCACAATCTCCAGTTTAACAATCTCACCACGTTATTATGCCTTTCAGTATATAGTCCCTCTGCCATTAGAGTCGCAACCAGCAATAAGGTGTGTGACTGTTTTCAATTCGGTTCCACAAAACCTACATGTCTGTTTCTCCCACATGTTCAATGGACTTAGTAAAAAAGCATGTACGTAGCCCACTATCTTAGGCTGATGTAAATTCACCTATCCTTAACCATTCCTGTGTTTGTTCTTGATCAACATGAGGCTCTTCCAGAGGTTTTCTATACTAGCAACTACATTTATGTTTTTTTCCACATTTCTTGCCTTGTCACCTAGTCCTTCACCTTATATTCTTTCTTTTGTTTTTTAGCACATTCAGTTGCTGCCTAGTTTTTATCCACTTCTGGCTTGATTTACATTCCTGCTTGACGTCGATATGCTTCTGCTAAATTAAGCAGAGATGTCATTTTAGATTTATTCTCCTCATGTTTCAAAACTTTCACCACATTTCGATCTTGTGAGGTCAGTAGATATGTGTGGAGTCCCATGATTGGAGAGCTATACATGTAATCAATTTCAAGGAGGCCCATCCCTCCTTCAGAATGGGGAATATATAATCTTGGTATACAGACTGATTTTTATAATTCATTTGGTGAGCATGAAGCATCCTTCTTGTTTTAATATCCAATCTATCCAACACTTTTTGGGGCCAGTCAATCACGCCAAAACTATAAGATAGGACAGGAAGAGCAATGGAAGTACTACCAATGTATGTTATGTCATGGACTCACAAATAACAACATAACACAGTCCACAGAACCCATATGCAAGGCCATGTGGACAAATCACAGTAACATGTCCACTATGTCCTACTGCATAAACTGTGGACCAACACCAATATACTGCTTTGATGAGGTGATAACTATAGAGAAAATATCAGAGAATGTTCGCATAATGTATGGAAGAGGATAGAATAATAGAAGGGGGGTGGGAGCATAGGCAGCATGGAATGTGTGAAGTCCGAAACTCAGCCGTGTGCATATACTATCCCTGGCTACAAACACAAGAATGGGTGGCTACAAACCTGCTCAAAAACCAGAGTGTGTAGGGGTAATGTCCTGAATTATGACCCCTGCCTCTGGGTAACCTGTGTGCATCTGTACACCTGTGAGGTATCACCACAGCAAGATAAGGCCATACTTTCATGTTGATGGATGTACAAGTATGGGATCCTCTACCACCACTGTAACAAGGTGCTGAACCAGTTACACAGACCTAGCAGCAAGTGTCTGCAGCTCTCCCTCAAGAATGGCATGTGTGTGCAAGAAAATGTAGGTGTTTGACCACAATACTGGACACAGCTGCATTCACCCTGTGTTCCCCGGGACATCACTGCAAGCAAATATGTCTACCTGATAGTACTTAATGACATAAAACATCACAGTGTATAACAGTACACATTTAAACCACAAACTGAGAACAACTTGACGAAAAAAACAGAAACTGGTGACCCACAATGAAGCAAAATAGCGTTTATTCCTCTGATGTCTCGGCTGATGCCTTCACAGGAGAATACTGGACAAACTTCACACTCTGTAGTTATAATACATTCATTAAACCAATTATCCAATAATCCTATTATTTAATTACATACAAAATTATTTAAAATAAAACTCTCCAATTAAAATCTACATTCATTACTTGTGGTACCAAAGTATCACATTTTAAAATATAAACTGCTTCTTTATACAGTAAAACATTTTTAATATTTTTATACAAATAGTTATCTACAACGTTCCCTAATATTGTACCTAATAACCACAGGACTGACTCTGATGTTCATAATAAAAATGTTCAGCTACTGAACTAGACATTTTGACATTTTCAGTGTCTCTAATATGTTCAAGCAACCTAACTTTAAAAGGTCTTTTCGTTTCCCCAATATAAAACTTATTACAGGAGCATTTACGTGCATATATAATGCCTTCTGTATCACATCTAAAATTTGCTTTACTATTAAATTTTCTACTATTTATATTATCAAACCCTGTAACTATATGTTTACATGCTTTACATTTACCAAAGATTTCAGTTCCAGCTATTTTTGGTGTATCATAAAATTTAAGTTCTGGTTTAACCAACCTACCTTTAACTAAGACACGTTTAATATTTGTTCCTACTTTATAGGAGAGTTTTAAATTATCTGGTAACCATTCTCTTGCCTCCTTGGATTTTTTTAAAAAGTTCCAATAATACTTCACCACAGCAAGCACCTTATCACTAAAAACACTATGTGATGAAATAAATCTCTAAATTATTTTTTCTTATATTACTATCATAACTTGTTATATCTCTATCTCTTTTACGTTCTTGTGTATTAGTCTGATTAGTTTTATAATAAGCCTTATCTATTATTTGCTGGCTATACCCCCTAGAGTTGAACATATTATACATTCTATGAATTTCCTGTTTCAATTCTTCTGTATCATTACATAATCTCTGCAACCTAGTAAACTCTCCAATGGGAAGTGCTTCTATACTATGGGGGGGGGGGTGGCAACTAGTAGCCTTAAGATACTTAACTTGGTCTTCAAATTTTCTATGTATCTTAGTGTGTAGATATCCCTTGGATACATCTACCTATACATCCAAAAATGATACTTTTTTTTCCAATTTGTATACCTTCAAATTTAAGATTAAATCTATTACTTTGCAACTCTGATATAAACTCATCAATTTTTGTTTCCCCTCCTTCACACAAGAAAATCAAATCATCTATATACCTGCTATAACTGTTAACATGTTGAAAAAATGAAGTTCTATAAATACATTCTTGTTCAAACAAACCCATGCTTAAGTTGGCATATGAGGGGGCAAATGCTGCCCCCATTGCTGTACCCTGTTTTTGTCGAAACAACTCTCCTCTAAATTCAAAAATGTTTTTTGTAAGACAAAAAATACAACATTTCAACTGTATATTCAGTTGCGTGATCTTGCCCTAAGAAAAATCTCACTGCTTCTAGGCCAAATTCATGATAAATATTTGTATACAGTCTCTTTACATCAAGAGTAATCCAATACATCTGATCATTCCAGCCTATATTCTGTATTTTATGCAAAAAATGAGATACATCCTTCACATAGGCTGGTAACAGTAATACCTTAGGTAACATCAATTCATGTAAAAGGCATCCTATGTTATGCAAAAAAATAATTACTTCCAGAAACAATAGGGCACCCTGGTGGATTAACAACACTTTTATGAATTTTTGGTACACAATAAAAATATACCATACTAGCATTATAATCACAAAACTTCTTTTTAACATCTTCTTCAGTCAGGTACCCTAACCTGATACCCTTACATAACAATTGTTCATACTCAGAAATAACCAGTTCATACATATCCCCATGGACCTTTTCATGCACGGTCACATCATTCAAGTGATTATAGCACATTTCTAAATATTGAGAAATATGTAACAGAACTAATTTATTCCATTTATCTGCAGGTTTAAATAGCAAATCTGCATTTCTCCCCAGTGCTTGCAGAGCTAACCACTCATTTTTAGTCAAATTATAGTTAATAATCATGCTTTTTTTTAAATTCAACAAATTCTTATTCAATGGAATAATTTAGCATATTTTGAAACTGCATAATTTCCACACAATTAAACACAGGTATGAATTTACATTTTGTTACTATACTACTTGTATCAAATAAATAAAACTGTCATCACTAATAAAGAGACTTTCTCATCTACATCATCATACATAAAAGAAACATTTTCATTTACATCAGAAATCTGTGGTACAACCGTCAAATTATGGCTAAACATGTGCTTCAATTGTAATTTCCTAATAAATTTGAAAATATCACATTTCAAATCATGAAGCCTCGGTAATACTGTAGGAATAAATTTAAGGCCACATTCTAATATAGCCTGTTCATACATATTTAAATTATAGCCAGACAAATTTACCACGAGTCCACTTTACCATCTACCCCTTTTGTTCTTATGTTGCCATTGCTGATATTATTGTTGGGGATGTTGCTGATACTGTTGGTTAAACTGTCCTCCTCGCTGCTGTTTCTTACACTGATAGAACGTTTTATTTCCCTCTTGGTTCCAAAAAGTTTGCTGATGTTGTTCAATGTTTTGTGCTGGTGGTAAGGGCGGATATTCACTATTATATGCACAGTTATCATCCGTGCCTGACAAAACTGTTTCAAAAGATGGCCTTGAACTGAATGAATGCCACTCATCCACCATCTTCCCTTCCTTGAAAGTCACATGACGTTTAGCATTCTTCTGATTGGCCTTCGAGGTAAAGGACAAACCATTGTCATAATCTGTGGTATCTCTGATTAATTTATTCGTTTTTCTATTCATGATATTCTGTTCATGACCCTTCAGTTTACTATTAATATCTTTTAGGATATCCAGAAATTTTGGACCTGTTTTTGACATGATATTACTGCACGAAACATTAATGTCTTTTTGTGAATTAGTTTGTTTCAACCTGTCACACTTGACAAGTATAGCAACTTATTTGGTTGTACATTTATGGGCTGCCTGAATCCAGTGCTTATGCAAGATAGAATATATATCATCTTCCAAATTAAAAGGTGTCACTGGATTTTTATACACTCTCTGACCATGGGGGGTTATTTCTAACTCAAATTACTTAGTCAAACTCTGCACATTTAGAAACACAGATGTCTCTTTCTAAAATAATTCTCACACAGTACCTTTATTTCCATACTCATTGGTACATGTCATTTCCATTCAATGGAAGAAAATGGATTGGAAAGCCTGCAATTCTGGTCTATTTCCCACTTATTCCAGGGATGTAGATTTGGAGTGCAGGGCTGCAGGTTACTAATGGATCCAATAACAGCCTTAGTAGAAGACAAATTCACCATTCTCTCATTAGGTTGGGATAAGTACTTATCCATAGGTCTCTGCTGCAAATCTGTAGTGCCTCGAAACACCCTGGGCAAGTCTATATTCAGGTCACTAGTCATAAGACCAATAGCAATTAAACCACAAACTGAGAACAACTTGAAAAAAAAACACAACATGGTGACCCATAATGAAGCAAAATAGCGTTTATATCTCTGATGTCTTGGCTGATGCCTTCACAGGAGAATGCTGTTGTCTTCACCTTGAAGTACACCTTTAGGGACATAGTAGCCCATTAATCTCCATGGCACATCCTATAACTGTGTAATGCTGTAGTGTGATGTAGTACTTAGGTAGGAGTTCTCCTCCCAGATGAGGCAACTGTGTGTGTGTGTGTTGGCATGTGTAGGGATCAATGCTTTTCAGGCTAGTCACACTCACTACAATTTCAAATATCCTACTTTGGCAAGCCTGCTGATGTCATTCACTTTGAAATACACCTTTGGAGAAGGGGTAGCCCAGTAACCTCCGTGGTGCATCCTGTAACTATGTAATGCTGTAGTGTAATAAACTAGTTAGAAAGGAGTTCTATTTCCAGACATAGCAAGTGTGGATGTCTGTGTGTGTGTTAGTTTGTCTGTATAGGAAGCAATCCTTTTGAGGCCATTCACAGTCACTACAATCTCCAGTGCCCTTCTTTGGTAAGCCTGCTGATGTCATTCACTTCGAAATACACCTTTGGGGATGAAATGACCCAGTAATCTCTGTGGTGCATCCCATACTTGCATGATGCTGTAGTGTGATAAACTTGTTAGGTAGGAGCTCTATTCCCAGAAGTAGCAAGTGTGAAACTCTGTGTATGTAGGACGCAATTTGTTTTGGTCATTCAGAGTCAATACGCACACCTACAAATGGAGAACATTGATAACTATGCAGTATCAGAGACCTGATCCAAGCTTCCAGAGAGCACCCCTGCAATACCAGGTACAGCTCTAACCACACCTGTTGGCCACCAAACCAGGACCAAAACAATAAAGGTGGATGGGTGTCCATATTCACCAAGGATATTCACACCACCAGGCTACTTGCCCAACAGAATGTGTCTGAAATACCCCCAGTGCAACTAACAGTAGGGTAGACTGCACTCCACATTGTACAGCTTGCTACAGATCCCCCACCATGCCCCATTATATGCACTAAATCCTTTGAAACATACTGTGAAATATCATGATACAAGCAAACACCCTAATACTGGGTGAGTTACACTACCCTGCCATTAACTGGGAAAACTACATGTACTATTTGAACTGTTAATACCAGCAGTCTGCATTTAAAGTGGAACAGCCTTACAAGATTTCTGCAAATATATAGAGATGAGTATATTTTTCTGTATTTTCTGTATTATAGAGCTAAATTGTTCCTTATATATCTGTTGTCTTAGTGTTCTGCAAATATACAGAGATCAGTATATATTTTTGGAGTTTTATAATTTGCACTCTGATTCCTCACATCTCTGTTGACCCCCCCCATTGTGGTTGCTGTTGCTTCTGTGTTAACTCAAGGTTCCCTTAATTTGAACTGTTAATAACAGCAGTCTGCATTTAAAGTGGAACAGCCTTACAAGTTTTCTGCAAATATATAGAGCTGAGTATATTTTTCTGTATTTTCTGTATTATAGAGCTAGATTATTGCTTATATATCTGTTGTCTTAGTGTTCTGCAAATATACAGAGATCAGTATATATTTTTTGGGTTTTATAATTTGCACTCTGATTCCTCACATCTCTGTTGAAACGTTTCCCCACCCCCCTCATTGTGGTTTCTGTTGCTTCTGTGTTAACTCAAGGTTCCCTTAATTTGAAATGTTAATAGCAGCAGTCTGCATTTAAAGTGGAACAGCCTTACAAGATTTCTGCAAATATATAGAGATGAGTATATTTTTCTGTATTTTCTGTATTATAGAGCTACATTGTTGCTTATATATCTATTGTCTTAGTGTTCTGCAAATATACAGAGATCAGTATATATTTTGGGGGGTTTATAATTTGCACTCTGATTCCTCACATCTCTGTTGAACCCCCCCCCCATTGTGGTTTATGTTGCTTCTGTGTTAACTCAAGGTTCCCTTAATTTGAACTGTTAATAGCAGCAGTCTGCATTTAAAGTGGAATAGCCTTACAAGATTTCTGCAAATATATAGAGCTGAGTATATTTTTCTGTATTTTCTGTATTATAGAGCTAAATTGTTGCTTATATATCTGTTGTCTTAGTGTTCTGCAAATATACAGAGATCAGTATATATTTTTGGGGTTTTATAATTTGCACTCTGATTCCTCACATCTCTGTTGAAACTTTTCCCCACCCCCCCTCATTGTGGTTTCTGTTGCTTCTGTGTTAACTCAAGGTTCCCTTAATTTGAACTGTTAATAGCAGCAGTCTGCATTTAAAGTCAAACAGCCTTACAAGATTTCTGCAAATATATAGAGCTGAATATATTTTTCTGTATTTTCTGTATTATAGAGCTAAATTGTTGCTTATATATCTGTTGTCTTAGTGTTCTGCAAATATACAGAGATCAGTATATATTTTTTGGGTTTTATAATTTGCACTCTGATTCCTCACATCTCTGTTGAAACTTTTCCCCACCCTCCCCTCCCTGTTCTGGTAGTAGTTTAAATTTGGTGGCTTTTGCAGTGCCCGCCCCACTGTAGATTTGATCTAGGACACTCCCCCAGTCCCATCTCTTTACCGCATTCTACCTAATAAACCCTTTCTGAACTTGCTTTTAGTCCTTTTTAATTTAATTACATTTTTTCAAACTGTGTGTGGACTAATATTGCTACATACTCAATTGTGCCAGCTTGCACTGCGTGTGAATTGTTTTTACTACTGTTTTTGCTACTTTTCTGAAAAAAAAAAATGTAAGCCTGTTTCCTACCTTTCCTGTAATTAGTGTTCCAGATACCGATTTGCTGTATCCAGGACTATTTGTAAGCTTCTGAGCCCCCAAGCCTTTATGTGTTGGAGGGAAGCCTTCTAGCTTATCAGTGGGAGTGTTAAGCACTAGGTAACCTGTCTACCACATAAGGAGTGGTTCTGGCCCAGAATTTGTAGTTATTGGCTTTTTGGGCGGTCTTCCATCTCTCTCAACTTTCTGATTTGAAGGTCTGCATTTGCACTTGTTTAGGTCCTGTAACTCCTGGGCCCATCTCATTTGCTCACTCAAAAAAAAAAAAAAATCTGCTTTTACTGTATTTGTGTTTCTTCCTACTTAATTTTCCTTTTGCGTCATCTTAGAAGTATTCAATTGTATTTATTACTGCTTGGTGTAACTCATTCTAAGCCTTTTAGTTTAAGCACGTGGGCTTCAGACCAGTTGTTTTACATTAGGAAGGTTTGTGGTCTGCACTGTGGTGGCAGGACAGGTAGCATACATCCTTCTAAGTTGGGAACTGCTGATTGAGGGCTCAGTGTCTGTTATTCTAAAAGTGTATCAATTCTATTTTAAGCACTTGGGCCTCAGGCCAGTTATTTTACATTAAAAGGGTTTGTGGTCTGCACTCTTGTGGGAGGAGAGGCTGGACTCTGCCCTTCTAGCTGGGAATTTCTGGTTAAAGGCTTATAGTGCCTGCATATCTAAACTATCTTACTGAAATTGGTACACCTTATTTGCTGTAGCATAGACTAGATCCAGGCCTGCTGAATCTAGCTTTGTTTGTATAACCTGAGCACTAATCCAGGCATTCTTTAAAGTATTCAATTGTATTTATCAGTAACTTGATTAAAGTGTAGGCATCATTCTAAGTCTTTTGGATTAAGCACTTGGGCTTCAGACTTGTTGTTTTACATTAGGAAGATTTGTGGCCTGCACTGTGGTGGCAGGACAGGCAGCTTACATCCTTCTAAGTTGGGAACTGCTGATTGAGGGCTCAGTGTCTGTTATTCTAAAAGTATATTAATTCTGGTTTAAGCACTTGGGCTTCACGCCAGTTGTTTTACATTAAGAAGGTTTGTGGTCTACACTGTAGTGGCAGAACAGGCAGCTTACATCCTTCTAAGTTGGGAACTGCTGATTGAGGGCTCAGTGTCTGTTATTCTAAAAGTGTATTAATTCTAGTTTAAGCACTTGGGCTTCAGGCCAGTTATTTTACATTAAAAGGGTTCGTGGTCTGCACTCTTGTGGGAGGAGAGGCTGGACTCTGCCCTTCTGATCTAGGAATTTCTGGTTAAAGGCTTATAGTGCCTGCATATTTGAACTGCTTCTTACTGAAATTGGTACACCTTGTTTGCTGTAGCATAGACTAGATCCAGGCCTGCTGAATCTAGCTTTATTTGTATGCTGCTTGTTTGTTTGCTTGTTATTTCCCTGAAATGCTAATGCCACCTAAAACGTGGCTTTTCAGTGTTTCTGTGGATCCCTAGTGATATCTGCATTGCTTACTGTACTTATTTCCTTGTTTCACTTGAAAGAAAGTTACTGTTTGTCGTTTTTGCATTTAAGTTACCTGACACTTGCTCACTAAAGCAATTATATAAGTCAGCACTAAAATATTAAAAGCACTACACCCTCACAAACTCCCCTTGAGTACCTCGTTCCCCATTGGCCTTTGTTTTCAATTATAAAGGAATTCCCAATACTATTCTAGCATGTCCAAAGGTCAGTTGTCAATCTCCTCCCCGGTCCAGCTGGTGAATCTGGAAATCTTGAGGCAATGTTACAACTGCCTCATGTACACAGATAACCCTCTCCTCCTCCCAACAAATTCCAACACATGTGAGAAATGCAACCATATAGCCATATTGGAGGCTAAGCTCTCTCAACTCAGTACTGGCAAAACCAGTCAGGAGGAGAAGGAAACCACACTCACTACAATTCCAGTCTCACATAGACCTACCACGACAGAAAACAAAACACATAAACACACAAAAACATACTCGGAGGCTCTAAATAAAAATCTGCCTAAGCAGCAGAGACCTCCAAAGCAGACACCCAAGCAACCGCTACCCCAAAACAAAACACGTGCAACACATAGCTCACAAAGTCAGTGTGCCGAACAGTCACAGCCCTTAAGGCTAAACAACACACCTGATACACTTGTATTAGGTGACTCTATCATCAGGCACACTGACGTCCCACTCAACAGGCTGAACAAGAAGAAGGTCACAGTGAGCTTCCTGTCGGGCGCTAGGATCCGCCACATAACACAAGCACTCAGGTCACTCCAAGCTAAGTACAAATATGACTCAGTCATTGTCCATGCTGGTGTGAATGACCTGAGACGTACCTCCCTGGACTACATGAAAAGAGACATAGAAGAGGCCTCTGAGCATGTAGCCCAGGCCAGTATGACCCTGACGTTGAGTAGCATCTTACCCTCACCAAGAATGATGCCACAACATGAAGACAAGATGATCAATTTCAACAATTGGCTTAAGTATTGGTGTCATTTAAAGGGGATCTAATGCCAGTCAGCCTGGGATGACATGCTCGACAAGCCACGATGCTTCACTAGGGACGGCTTGCACCTGTCACCCCTGGGCTTTCGGATATTGGCAAAGGCTCTTGCGACCCCCATAGTGCCTTTTTTAGGCAAGGCTCAAAAGACAAACCCACCTCCATAGGTATCACAAGGGATAAGAAACTAAGAGTAATTCTACTCAATGCCAGAAGTCTAAACCTCAAAATGCACACACTCAAAACTCTCCTTAGCATGGAGAAAATTGATATCTGTGCAGTAACAGAAACCTGGTTCAAGGCTCCAGAGAGCACCCCAGCACTACCAGGTTATACCTCATACCATGCTTTTCGGCCCCAAAACGTGGACCGTACCACAAAAGTTGGGGGAGTATCAATATTCGTCAAAGATACCCACACCTCCAGGTTGGTGGCACAGCATGAAGCATCAGAGACTATCCATGTGCAACTAACAGTGGGTAAAACTGGCTTCCAGTTTATAGCCTGCTACAGACCACCCTCCCAAACACAGGAACCCCACTCGGCCTTCCTGAGAACACTGGAAAATATGAAGGTCTCTCCAAACACAATTATATTGGGCGACTTCAACTACCCAAACATAGACTGGGAGCATTACTCTAGCTCCAACACCCTAGCCCAAAGGTTCCTAGAATTTATAAACTCAAATGATATGGAACAACTTGTTACCACTCCCACAAGAGGGGAAAACATACTGGACCTGATCATCGCCAACATGGGGACTCTATGCTCCAGACCAGAAGTGTATCCCTCACTGGTAAGATCAGACCATAAACTAATCTCACTGGATATTCACATCCCGACTCCCCCCCCCCCCGCCCTGAAAACCATAGTGAAAAATTTCTCTAAAGCAAATTTCACACTCCTCAAAACTGAGGTGGAATCCTTCAAAGCCCCCGGGTCTGTGGAAAATACGGCCCAGACCGCAGAATCCTTTATAAACGCATTCTATGAACACCTTCAGGAATGCATGGATCATGCAATCCCAAATAAAACCAAGACCCGATCCTCCAAAGGCAGATGTCCTGTCTGGTGGACCCCAGCCATAAACAAACTATACAATAGAAGGAGGAAGCTACTACATGATAGAGCAAAATCCCAAAAAGGGAAGGCATCTCTGATCAGTATTAGCAAAAAACTACGGGCACTCATAAAATTGTCTAAGGCCAGCTTCGAGAGAAAAATTGCACAGGACACTAAGGATAATCACAAGGCTTTCTTTAGTTATGTTAGGAACTCGGGTGGGAATTCTCAGACATGCTCAGAATTAGTCCAAAATGACAAAAAATACACCGAACCCACAGACATTGCCAACATCCTAGCTGACAGGTTCAGTGCAAACTTCTCCCCCCTCCCCACCAAAAGGGCAAATATTTATCCCAGCAGAGTGCTGCCCCCCTGACATCTCAGATGCTCAGGTATGAGCTGCCCTCTTCAAAGCAAAAAACACAGCATCAATGGGACCAGATGGTGTCCCGGGCTGCATCCTACATGAACTCCAAGAAGAGCTAAACCCAAACATAAAACTACTGTTCAGTCTTAGCCTTACTACAGGATATGTACCCAAAGAGTGGCGTACAGCAACAGTGGTCCCTCTCCACAAAGGTGGTGCCTCAACGGATCCTGGAAACTATTGCCCCATAAGCCTGACTAGCTTAGTCTGCAAAGCTATGGAAAGGATCATCATGGACCTCATAAATAAAGATATTGGGGACCTACAGACACTGGATCCTACCCAGTTCGGCTTTGTTAAGGGCAGATCCTGCCTCTTAAACCTGGTTGATTTCTTTGAAACAGTCACCAAGGCCATTGACGAGGGAAAGGTGGTCCACACAGCCTACCTGGACCTCGCAAAAGCCTTCAATAAAATACCCCACTCGGGCATTATAGATAAGCTCACCAGCTTAAATATAAACCCCTATGTCACTAGATGGGTTGCAAACTGGCTCAAGGACAGAACCCACATGGTTAGAATTGCTGGAGCCATGTCATACTCCAAACCAGTTACAAGTGGCATCCCACAAGGCTCAGTCCTGGGACCTCTCTTGTTCGGTATATATTTCTCGGAGGTACAGGCCAACACAGAAGGACTGTGGCTGACTAAGTTCGCAGATGACTGCAAACTGGGTGCCATAATCAACTCTCCAGCTGACACAAGCATCATCCAAAAGGGCCTCATAGAAACAGACAACTGGTGCCAGAGCCATGGCCTCAAGCTAAACGCCAAAAAGTGTATAGTCATGCCTTTTGGCAAAAACAAAGTGCCCACAAATTACCACATAGGTGGTAATCCATTAAGTACAGAAGAAGTAATTAGGGACCTGGGGACCCAAGTTGATAGCAATCTCTTATTTGACAACCACGTAGCCAAAGTAGTTAGAAAAACATTTTATATAGCCCACCTAATCATGAAGGGATTCACATCTAGATCAGGGGAGGTCATCGTGCCTCTTTACTCATCCCTCATCAGGTCCATAATTGAGTACAATGCCCCTTTCGGGATGTACCTTACCAGACACCTGCAGCAACTGGAAAGACCCCAAAAGTACCTCACCAAGAGGATCATAGGGCTCAAACAGATGCCATATGCTGCCCGGTTAAAGAAACTCCAGCTCTAGTCAGTGGCATACCGCCTGCTCAGAGGCGATCTGTGCCTGACATATAAAGCCATGTCCAACCCGGAATTAATGGATATGCTGCACCTCAGAAAATCCAAATCCCATCGAGCTACGCGCTCAATAGACTTGAACCTCAGCACTGAAATAAATAGGACATGCTGGAGGGACAGATTCATAACCCAGAGGCTCCCTTCACTCTGGAATAAAATCCCAGTCCAGGTTAGGCAGAGTCCCTCATTGACTCTCTTCAAGAGGAATCTTGATGAGTGGATGGGAGATCGTAGGTTTACCCCGGGTATCACTTCTGTGTCACTGTTAGACAGAGGCACAGTATACAAACCTCAAAAAGGGGCATAGCAAAATTAATTTAAAATGGGTGGCAAAAGCCAAACACACTCTGGCTATGCTTATAAATGCCCTAGGGCAGAAAGCCTAGTATGAACCTATGAACCTATGAACCAACATGTGTGTTCAATGGTTCTTGGAAGTCATAATTCGCAATGCCCTGGATCATGTAACCCATAGTCCCACCGGGGCTCAAATATCCTAGACCTGGTCATTAACAACATGGGACATCAATGCTCCACACCTATGGTCACCCTGTTGGTGGTCAGGTATGCCCATGAGCTAATCACTCTTAACATCAACATCCCTCCCCCACACCCCAGTAAGGACACATCTGGAACACACATTTCCAAAGCCAATATCATGCTACACATGTCAGACATGACTAACATCATGACACCCATGCAGAAGGGAACTGAAAGGACAACTGCTGAATCATACATGAAATCACTGTATGAGCACATCCACTTGTGTATGAATCGTGCCATCCAATAGTGAACCAAGATGCTCCCCATCCAAGAAAAGGATGCCAATGTGGTAGTTCCCTGCCATAAACATACTGCACTACAAAAGGAGGAAACTCTTGCAGAAATGGGGGACTTTCCAGGTTGCAAAGTACTCCCTTACCAGCTACAGCAGAAGGCAGAGACCCCTCATAACATCCACCAAGGCTAGTCACGAACATAATATAGCCACAGATGCCAAAGGAAACTGCAAGCCATTCCATAGCTATGTGAGGAATCTAAATGGCAATGCTCAGAACTGCTGTGGACTACAACAGGATGGTACTAAATCTACTCCTCCCAGAGATACTGCCAATATCCAGGCAGATTGATTCAGTGCCAACTGCTCCCCCCTCCAAACCCCCACAGGGCCCATCTCAACATGGATAGATTGCCATATGCCGGTAATAATGGCCACATAGGTAAACACCACCCTCTACACAGCTATGACAACAGCAGCCATGGGACCAATCAACATCCTGGGTTGTGTACTAAATGAGCTACAAACTGCACTTGCACTGCACTTACGTGCCATGTCTAATAATAGCCACACTTCAGGCTTTGTGCCCACTGTTTGGCACACAGCTACAGTTATCCCAGTCCACAAGGGGGATCCACCTTGGATTCTGGGAACTACCACCCCAGCAGTATGACATGCCTGCTCTGCAAGGCCATGGAATGTATTATAATGGAAATCAAAACAAAGGCATTGGCAACCTGCAAACACTGGACCCTAACCAGGTTTGGTTTGTGAAGGGTCAATCATGTCACCTCATCCTGAATGACAACTGTGAATCCATCTCTAGAGCCATGGACAAGGGTAAGGTGGTTCTCATAGCTTATCTGGACCTCGCCAAGCCCTTCAAAACCATCCCCCAGTCTGGAATCATAGATAAATGTATCGTGCTGGCCATTAATCCCAATGTCATGAAAATATCCAAGGCCAAAAGGACGGGGCTTAATGACAACATTTCTTTAGCCCCCATATTAAAACAAAGGGCTTGTGTGGTTTGACAGTTTTAGGTTAAACATTAATTTAGTTTCAAAATGGAAATATATTTTAAAAGGTGAAAGGTTCAAGCACTTCTTGTTTTACCTAATTTCACCATTTGGTGAATTTTGTGTTTGAAGATTTGAATGAAAAGAGAATAAAGGATTTTCATATACCCTGAAAGGGTTTGTAGATAAATACTTTTAATAAAAGGTTTTAATGATGCCTTAATGGTCTGTGAACAACTGTGTTTTCATTGGTCATTTATTGTAATTGGATAATTTGGGAGGGTATTTAAGCTGTTATTCATTATTTGAATTTTACAACTCTGATGATGCCTATAGAACCCGAGGTGAAAGCGCTTAGTTGTTGTGGTATTTTCTCCATTTATGTGATTAAAGCAGTTTTTTTTTTTTTATTTCCACTCGAGTGTTGTGACATTTTACATCATTTTTATTAATCCCAATGTCACCTGATGGGCTACCGACTGCTGTACTGACACAACCCACACTGTAACTGTAAGTGACACCAACCCAAGCCCCAAACAAGTGACAGTTGTAGTATGTTAGGGTTCAGTCCTGGCACCATCCTCGTTTGGCATCTACTGCTGTGAGGTACAGCCCAACAGTAAGGGACACTGGCAAACACAGGTCACAGTTGACTGCACACTGGGAGCCAGTATTGAATCCACACATCATGTGGATAATCTACAGAAGGCCCTTACAGAAAGACATACTTGGTGCCTGAGCCATGACCTCAAGATCAATGCCAAGAAATATATAGCTATTCACATTGGAAAGGGACATGTATATGTGAACTACCACATAGGTGGCAGTACACTAAAAACCTAAAGTGTGATAACAGACATAGGGACAGAGGCGGACAATGGTCTCACCTTTGATAACCGCATCCCCACAACAGTCAGAAAACCCAGCTATGTGGCACACCTCCCTCTAAGGGCTTTACATCCAGGAAAAGGAGCCCATTGTCCCACTGTAGGCATCTGTTAGTAAACCCTGTACAAACTACAATGGCCTGTCACATATGTACCTCACAAGACACCTGCAACAAGTAGAGAGGCTGCAGACATACCTCACAAAATGACCACAGGCCTAAACCAGATGCCCTATGCTGACCGTCTGAAAATCAGCCAGCAATACTCTGTCACATATAGTTTTTTTAGAGACAATCTCTGCTTAACATAACATCCCATGTCAAACCCACAGTTGTTGGACATGCTACACTCAGAGAATTCCAAACCCTCAGAGCCACATGCTCCAGAGATCCAAATCCTGTCATCACAATGAACAATACACGCAGGAGGGATGTGTTCCTGACCCAGCGACTCCCCAGACTCTGGAATAGACTGCCCACACATGTTAAGCAGAGTGCCCCTTTGGCCCTCTTTAAAAGGACCTGGTTGATTCACCCAGGGGATCATGTCAGCTCCCCTGCTAGACAGGGGTGCAGGGAAGTATATATTGTGGGAAGTCATAGCCATAGAAAGGTTATGTCTAGGCATGTATAGGGCCTAGGGCCGATAGCCTAGTATCAACATATGACCCTATGAACCTATGAACTACACCTTCCATTGTCCAACCTTGGCAAGGCTGCTGATGTCATTCACTTTGAAATACACTTTTGGGGAAGGAATAGTCCAGTAATCTCCATGGTGCATCCTATAACAGTGTAATGCTATAGTGTGATATACTAGTTCGGTAGGGGTTCTATTCCCAGACATGGCAAGTGTGGATGTTTGTGTGTGTATTTGTTTGTCTGAGTAAGGAGCAATGCTTTTTGAGGCCATTCACAGTCAATCAACCTCCATTGCCCTACTTTGCCAAGCCTGCTGATGTCATTCACTTTGAAATACACCTTTGGGGAAGGAGCAACCCATTAATTTCTGTGGTGCATACTATAACAATGTAATGCTGTAGTGTGATATACTAGTCTGGTAGGGGTTCTATTCCCAGACATAGCAAGTGTGTGTGTTTGTTTGTCTGTGTAGGGAGCAGTGCTTTTGAGGCCATTCACAGTCAATCAACCTCCTTTGCCCTACTGTTTTTGAGGCCATTCACAGTCAATACAACCACCATTGTCCTACTTTGGCAAGCCTGCTGATGTGATTCACTTTGAAATGCACCTTTGGGGAAGGGTTAGCCCAGAAATCTTAGTGGTGCATCCTATAACTGCATAATGCTATAGTGCGATAAACTAGTTAGGTAGGAGTTTTATTCCCAGACATGTGTGTGTCTGTGTTTGTCATTTGTATCATATGTGGAGGAAGCTGTAAGTGTGTAACAACTGGACTTATTGTGGAGTGGGTTTTGCAAATTTCTTATATGGAGGGCTTATTATATGTCACAATGTCCACCTTACAAGGATAATAGATGTCAAACAGCAGAGAGGCTGGGGTTGCCAATCCATACCCCTACATGTGACATCAAGGTTTGATGAACAAATTAGACAACCCTTGTATTACCCAGAGAACACTCTCAACCCATGTCCAAGATCCTTGAATCTGGTAAGCCCATCATACCTCTGTTCCCTCCCCTGCACTGTAATGTATGCGAGGTTAGAAAGGAACTGAGAAAACTGCCATTTTTCAAATGACTAATGCTCCTAGACCCAGTCGGCAGCCCTCTCCCTCGTGGTATGTAACTAGTGTTAATACTATTATTGTGTTTACTGCAACAAGTGGTTAAAGTAACTATCACTGTTTTTATCTAAAAAGCTGTTACTGCATTTGATTCTGCCCAGTCTGACTGTGTTACAGTATCACGGACTGCTTAAAAACAGCTGCCTAATGTTATTTTAATATAATCTGGCTAGTGTAACTGCAGAATGTGTTTAGGTATGCTTAAAATCATCTCACTAAGGAACTAAGGCTATCTGCCCGGTCTGACTATGTTAAAACTTCACAGACTGCTTAAAAGCAGCTAGCTACTGTTATTTCAATTTAATCTGGCCAGCGTAACTGCAGAATGTGCTATGGCATGCTTTAAAGCTTCTATCTAAGGAACTAAGGCTATAAGCACATATTTTATTGTTCCTTGCTGTTGCTTGTTAGTAATCGCTGATAAAGCTCCACAGCAACCGTGAAAGGACTGTATGTCTAGCATGTTTGTCTGAGCAAACAGAGGAGCTCTATAGAGCTAGCAACTAACTGTTTAATGTTTTTTTTGGCTGTTTGTATAACAGCATGTTGAAATTATGATTTTTTTTTAACAAATAGGCGTACAAGCTAGCCATTGTGTTTTAATGTCTAACAAGGTTATCTGCCTAGAAAAAAATGTTGCTTGAATTAATGCTTTAGTCTAAATATTGGGACACTGGGACTCCTATAAACTATGATAACTGCTTTTTACTAAGCTAGTCACTCATACTGATTTAATTATTTTTACCCACCAGGAGCCATCCCCTCCAACAGCAGTCCTGCAAAACAGGACGCTACAAAGCTGAATTTAAATACAGCTTATCTGCCTTGAGCTGCCCCTTGCACTAAATGTCCTGCCAAGGTTAATACATCCTAAATCTCTCTGTGAATACCACAGTTGCTTGTCTGGATCTATAGCACATTTAGATAGCCCATCTATCCCATTTTACCTAACCAACCCCAAGAACTATACCAGTTTGGACAAACTAAAGTTCTCCCCATTACCAGAATCGGAAGGAAATAAGACAGTATTCACTAAATTCTAACAAAAATTGGAAGCTAAAAACAAGTGTACTGCATGCCCCTAACCTGAAAAAGGTTCACCTGATACTGTTCCATTTTGCAAATAAAAAAAGTCTATTTCACATAAAAAACATGACCTATAAAATAAACTCCAAGCATATAACTGCAGGTTTCAAGATCCTTGAGTCTGGTAAAGCCCTGCTCCGCTCAGGCTCGCTCCGTACCCCTCTCTGCCCCCAATTTCCACCCGCCCCCACTACTGATAGCTTTATAACTACAAAACCACACCCCTCCTATCTGACCCAATCAGGGTCTCACCCCTCTTTGGCATCCACCCCTTACACCCACCTCCACTGCCTATTATTTCCTCTTCATTTCCTATCATTTCCAATCAGTACTGTACTGCTTATTCTAACCTGGCCCATCACCCCTCTCCCCAGCATTCTGTCCTAGCCATCCATATAATATTTAGGGCACTATACTTAATATATTACCTAGTCACCAAATATGTCACCATACAAAACAATGTCTTCACTCTCTCTGTTACCCCTTATGTTAATTCCATACCTCCTCTTCATTTATGAAAAGCAGTTTTACCTAAGTTTTTACTACCCAAAATGTCAAACTACCCCAGTTATGTCAAATATGACAGCTCACCCAATAGGAACTCCCATACCCAACTCCAAATCCACAATAATACATCAACCTTTCCAACCTAGGTACGTCAGCTCAAAATCTAAACATTACCAAAGAGTTATATACAAATTCCTGAAGCGAATCATAAACGTACGCATTATGGACGGAGATGTTCACCCAAACCCTGGCCCTTCTACACCAGATAGCACAACCTCTTACGAAAACAACCCTAGCAAATCACCATCTACAATAAGGTTCCCCAACTCCATCCTAGTTTGCCACCTAAATATTAGGTGCATAAATAATAATGTACATAACCGACATGCCCTCCTACAAGTTCAATCCCCTGATATTCTGTGCCTAACTGAAACCTGGCTAAAACCAGCAACATCGGATACTGAAATCTTACCACCTGGGTATAATATACTTAGACATGACCATATAACTAGGAAGGGGGGGGTATAGCTGTACTCTTCAAATCCATGCTAAATGTTACCTTAGACCCCACTAAACCACCCCAGATCAATAAAGCTGAAATACCTTCCACCAAGTTCCAAATTAACAAAAACAAATGCATAAATATTGTCTGTTTGTACTTTCTCCCAGGGAATAATACTAACACATTAGAGGACACCCTCCACTGGTTATCTGATAACTATCCACAGGAAACCATAGTACTCAGAGATTTTAACATTGACTGGAACACCTGCTCCTCACAATCTCCTACCACCCATGTGGTCATATCCACCCCCACCAGATTAGGTAAACGTAACCAAAAAGAAAGTATACTAGACTGGATACTAATCAACAGCCACCCCCAAATGTATACACCAGGGACCATCCCTGATGACCTCAGTGATCACTTTCTCACCTTTATTTGTAAACACAAAACCTATAACTCCCATCAGCCCACCTATAGAACCGTGAGAAATAATAAAAACTTCAACCTCAAAAAATTTCAGGATGAACTTAAAACTAAAAAAGAACCTTTCGGAATACTTTTCGAAACTCCAATAGAACCGACGGTGGTAGTGTCAACCGTAAACGAGGATGGCAGGCATACGACCAGACCAGGGACCCGGGAGATGGACATTACAAAAAGAAAAGTAAATGGACAAATAAATAAGGTACTGTTACCCAATACAAATGAATATGTTATTAATCTGTCTGAATATGAATTTAACACAGTGGAAATGAATGTCCTAGAGAAAGGACTGAAATTTATACCCACAGTGTTACCTAGACTCTATGAAGTTAAGGGGGAAATTCTTGAACTGGTAAGGAAAATGTATTTAAAAGAATATTTCTTTAATCAAAAAAAGGAAGATGATTGCTTAGTAAGTTCAAGTGATTCAGTAACAAGTGAGGACAACTATTTTACATGTGAGTCTGAAACAGAAAGCAATGCTTATACATTGTTTGACCTTAGCAAGATTAAAGCAAATAACACATTTTGCCCAACCAGTAAAAATGCACATATACAACGCTTTAGTAATGCGACACAGTTTTTTGTGGAAAGAGAACTAAAACCTATTATTAAGAAAAATAGGAGTTAGAATTTGAACAAGGAAGAATGGTGTAAATTACAGGATATAAGTCGGAACAGAAATATAGTGTTTAAACCATCAGACAAGGGGGGTAAGTTAGTTATATTGAATGCACATGACTATTATAACATGTGTTTCGAACATTTGAAGAATGAAGGAGTTTATGGTAAAGTGCAGGAAAATAATCTTAAACAGGCACAAGAGGAATTATATAAATTGTTAAGGAAAGGGGAAAGGTTATGCTATTTTACAGCCAGGGACATAAATAATAAATTGTATATAAAAAATAGTACTACAGCAAAATGTTTCTGTGTCCCAAAACTGCATAAGAACTTTTTCCACCCACCAGGCCACCCTAAAGTATCAGCAATGGGTTCTTTTACACATAAGGTGGCTAGTCTTTTGCATGAAATATTAATAGGAGAGGTAATCAAGTTAACATCATATATCAAGGATTCATATGATCTACTGGATAAAATAAAACAGACAGTCTGGACAAAAGATATGTTTTTCATCACAGTGGATGTAGTTAGTCTTTATACCAGTATTACCCATGAACTGGGTTTGAGGGCTGTGCAATATTTTTTGAAAGAGTCACCAAGGACTCAGTATATAATGGAGCTATTAAATTTTTGTTTAGTTAACAACATTTTTGAATTTGATGGGACATTATATAAGCTACAAATGTGAACTGCGATGGGGGCAGCCTTGCCCGATGTAGCCAAAAGTTTTATTTGTTCATGGGACTGTTTGAGTTGGAACATGTCTACAGAAATAGTTTTTTCAGGGGTCATGTAATACAATATTTTCGCTTTATCAACAATTTGATTTTTATATGTAAGGGTGATAGAGAGGAAGCTAAGGTATTTATACAATATTTGAACAACAATGAATATAAAATCAAATTTGATGATATCCAAATGGGAGAAGAAATCAATTATTTGGACATAAATTTGAAGGGGCAAGTAGGCAAAAGAATTCAAGCTAAAATATACAGGAAGTTTGAACAAATGAGTAGGATGGTACATGCTACTAGCTGCCACCCAGAATATACATTGAAATCTATCCCATATGGGGAAATGTTAAGAGTTAAAAGGCTATGTACCAATGTTAGGGAAGTGAAAGTAGAGTGTGACAAGGTTTGTAATGAATTCACGGAGAGAGGTTATGACCCAAATCAAGTGAAACAAAGTTATAATAGAGTATTTGGAAAAAGTAGCAAAAAACATGATTATGGGAGTAAGGACAAAAGCAGTCAGCATGTAGTCACAAATTACAAGGGAGAATGTTCAAAAATGTTTTTTGTCACAAAATATACTATTTTTTCTAAAGTATTTAATGAAATGATAAAAAATAGTTGGAATAAGACAAGAAGGGAGGTACCTTCTTTGGTGAATGTTGAGCTTACTATTTCTTTTCAGAGAGGGAGAAGTTTAAAAGATTTTTTAGTAAGAGGTAGGTTTGAGAGACCAACACAGAAGCTAGCATGTGCAATAACAAGGAAGGGAACTTTCCCCTGTGGAAAGTGTGCAATATGCCCTTACATAATCAGAGAAGCTGAAGATATTAAGGGGAAAAGTTTTAATACTATAGGAGCATTTAACTGCACTAGCAGGGGGATTATATATCTTATAAAATGTTTTTGTGGCAAAGGCTATATAGGGGAGACTAAAAGAAGTCTGGCTGAGAGAATAAAAGAACATGTTAGAGATATTAAAAACAGGAAGATGAGCAGTCCAGTGGCAGAACATTTTCACTTAGAACATGGGGGTATAATAGACAGCATGAAAGTTACAATTCTGGAACAAGTATACAACAGACATGGAGATGAAAATGTATTGAAAAAGATTTTAAGAAGAAAGGAAGCAATTTTAATAATGAAATATGAAACTTTGCAGCCTTTAGGAATGAATAAAGAGTGCAATTGGCCGAACTTCATGGGTTAATTGTTAGCTTAACAATTAGGAATTTATTTTATTATGTAATGAATTGTTAATTGATATGGCAGCTGTATAAAAGGACTGTGTGAGTGAACTTCACTTTTTTACTCTGTAAAGGCTTGTAGCCGAGGCGCTAGGAGAGGAGAGACAACTTAAAGGTTTTTATTAAATTCTTATTTTGGAAAGTAGAGCTGTTTTCACTGGTCTTTTGTGTGGTTTCAGAACAACTTAAATCATGCAATTGGTCTGCCCTAAAACACCTGCCCCTAGACGAAGCGATTGCTCACTTTAACAATAAATTCCTCTCCATCCTTGATACTCATCCACCTGCTCGCTCCACTAGGATCAATGCTAAAGTTGAAGAAAAAAAGCTAAAGCTAAAGAAGCTAAAGGCTGGGGTGCCTTCTGTGTGGAGTTTGCATGTTCTCCCTGCATTCGCGTGGGTTTCCTCCGGTTACTCCAGTTTCCACCCACATTCTAAAGACATGCTTCTAAAGCATTTCTCCCCGGGCCTCCTCTGAAAACAGGATCTGTGGAACCTAGTTGGACATTCCCGGTCAACAAATGTTAAATAAATAAATAAATAAAAATAAATAAATAAATTTAAAAAAGTTGCCAAATGGGTATCTGTAATTTTTGATTTGGTTTCTTTAATCAGGAATAAGGCATGGGCTACCTGGCGTGCTACAAAAACTCCTATAGATCAAATTAAAATTCGGCAAATAAGAAATGAGACTAAAAGATCCATCTTACTGGATAAAAAGATTACTTTAATCTCCAGCAAGGAAACCAAAATACTCCTCAAAAATTATGGGCAGGCATAAACAAACTACTGCACCTAGGACAAGCCACCATTCCACCTCCCTTACCCTCTACTGATAAACTACCAGAGGATGTTGCTAACACCTTTAATAGTTTCTTTATGGAAACTATCCAAGCCCTAGCTAGCCAGCTACACTTGAACTCCACTAACAATCAGGATACCAGTCTTAGTACCCAGTCCTCCTTTACCTTCCAACCTATCTCCCCATCTTTCATTCGTAATCTAATAAAACAACTAAAACCTACCACCCTAGCTGCTGACCTTCTCCCTGCTGAATAGTTACAAAGAGCCGCAGATTCTATAGCATTCCCCACTTCCGTTCTAATTAATCGGACCATATCTGAAGCCAAAGTCCCCTCTATCTGGAAAATATCTCATGTCATACCTCTCCATAAAGGTGGCAGCTCTACTGAATTATCTAACTATAAACCCATTACCATCTTGTCACCACTGGCAAAAATCATGGAAAAGTGCATCCACAAACAATCGGTGTACTTCCTAACCCAGAACAATCTACTGGCTAAATCTCAGCATGGCTTTAGACCACATCACAGTACCACCTCAGCCCTCCTCTCCTTCACTAATGATATAAACCGTAACAGAAACAATAACAAGCTATCCTCTGCCCTTTTTCTGGATCTCTCTAAAGCCTTTGATATGGTTAACCACTATCTACTTATCCACACCCTGACAAAAATGTCCCTAAGTCATCACTCCCTTCAGTGGTTACCACATCTACTTATCCACAAACCCAGGGTCA
>NC_056743.1:1731909571-1731937071 GCF_019279795.1 Protopterus annectens
TGTGTGTGTGTGTGTGTGTGTGTGTGTGTGTTTCCAGCTGCCTGCAAAAAGGACACAGTAATGCTTTTAGGATGCCCCTCAAAACACACATGGCCATTCCTATCAAGCGTCTTGCCTTTTCGCGGATGATGTCACCCACCTAGAAGTATGCCTCTAGGAGTGCTGTGTGTTCAGTAATCTCTTGCAGCGGCCTGTGTCTGTAAAATGCGCAATGCTGTAGTCAGTGTGTGTTAGAGCAGGTAGAGTGTATGTTCAACTCCCGGCCCTTCCAAGTGTGTCTGTGTGTGTGTGTGTGTGTGTGTGTGTGTGTGTGTGTGTGTGTTTCCAGCTGCCTGGGGACACAGTATTGCTTTAGATGCCTCAAACACATACATTCCCTATTGGATGTCTTTGCCTCCTATATGGATGATGATGCTCACCCACCCAGAAGTATGCCTCTGGGGAGTGCAAACCAGTATTCAGCCCAGAATGCCAATCTCAGTGGCCCAGGCAGTTGCCCCAACCCTGTAAATGCATAATGCTGTAGTGTGTTAGGAGTGAGGTAGGTGTCTGTTCAACTCCCGGCCCTTCCAAGTGTGTGTGTGTGTGTGTGTGTGTGTG
This sequence comes from Protopterus annectens, assembly GCF_019279795.1. Lineage (NCBI taxonomy): Eukaryota > Metazoa > Chordata > Ceratodontiformes > Protopteridae > Protopterus > Protopterus annectens. The sequence continues at coordinate 1,731,910,172 of NC_056743.1, forward strand.
TGTGTGTGTGTGTGTGTGTGTGTGTGTGTATACATATATATATATATATATATATATATATATATATATATAGATATATCTTTTGTAATGTATGTGGGATATTAGCACTATTGAATGTGCTGCATTGCCTGTACATGTTCACCTTTGGGATGTATCCTGGAATGTGCTATGGCTCTGTGATAAAAGGCATTACCGCATACTGTATGCTGTAGTGATCCCAAGTTATAGTTGTGTAATGACCAGTTATTTTGTTAAGTTTTAGGTATTGCCAGGGACATTGAAAACAATGAGAGGTACAGCACCTTAAACGTCATGTGCACATCCCAGCAGCAGTCAGCAGTGGTTATTACGCTTGGAGGATGACTATGGCTCATATAGGCCTATATGTATTACATGGCAATACTATGCAAATCAGGTTAACATTACACTGACACCCTGTTCGCTATCCACAGGTTGTGATACAGACCCATGCCGTATGTATGTGTATACATTACTGTGCAGGACTGGACTATGGTTGAATGTGCATGGAGGGTGTCCATGGCCAGGAATAAGGAATCTGGTGTACAGCCTCGGCAGGTAGCAGTGCCTCCCGACTTGACTGTCCGTATAACCTCCAGTATATGGCTTGACACATGTGCTGAAACAGTGTGCATGCAAGAGACACACATAAAACAAACAGCTAGGGATACACACATACACATACACACATGGCTGCATCAACATTGGGGCCATGCAAAACTTCTGTTGTCCTCCACACACACAAATGCTACATGTGTTGATTGGCTGGTTCACTGACAGGCTCTTGAAAAAGAAAACTACATACCCTGTGCATATAGGGATGACACCCTTGTGCCACCTCTTGTAATGTGTAACATTTTATGCGTATATAGACTCAACATGGTGCTGATGCACAGGGTGGCTTCACTTAGCACTGTAATAATGTTACAATGTTGTTAACACAAAGCAGTGATTTCCCTTCTAGGTGTATGCGCGTACAGGGCATGCCATTCCAGCTTGAAGTGATCATCAATGCAGTATAGTGTATTAGCAGCACTGCTGTATTGAATTCTGGAAGATGTATTATCCCATCCATGTGTGTGCCATTTGACTGACGACGTGTAGTATTGGCAGCATGTGTTACAGAGTGTGCAGTACGTGTGAGGATGTGTGTAGTAGCAGATTCACATGTATCATATATGGCAGAACATGGTGAGGGTGCACTGTCTGCATCTACATGTATATGAGTGGACACCATTGAAATGGTGACATGCCCTTGCATTTTGGCACACTGTTACGCTATGTCATAGTTTCCATTGGTGGCCAGTATGCATTATACTCACACATATTGTTGTAATTTGGTCTACACATGTAGTGGTTGCTTAGTTTGTTAATGCGGTGCTGTGGGTGATACCTGCTACTATCTGTCATAGTTTGCTTGGCATTATGGGCAGAAGTAGACATGACCTCAACAGTCCTGAATTACCAATTGTTATATGATATCTTCAATAATCAACTGTCAGCCACACATATAGGACACACAATATTAGCATACTTGCGGATCCTACATGTATCGCCTATATACGGCATACCAGTTTCGCACTGGTAGACCAGCCGACCACACATTGCTGGGACCATTACTGTTTGACATAGTAGCCATGTGGTAGTTGGGCTGAAGCAAAAAGACAATAGGGATATTCCTGTCCACAGACTGGGAATTCATACTTTTTGGGCCTAGGAATGTGAAATTCTGCACATGACACAGTTAGTCTACACAAAGGTATCATATACAGACAGATACATGTTATCCAACCCATGCATGCACACCTATAAGGCTAAAACAGAGTCAAGGTTATCCACATTTACTTACACATACTTTCTACCAACAGTAACACATAGGTATTACAATCTCCAATATGTATAATGGGTAATAATGTGTACATATAGATAAATGTAGTGTCATTTGTCATTTGAAATATTATTTGCATTTTACAATGGTATTGTGCAGTACATCATCTGTATCACATATGCAATGAGAGTTCTACTACTGCATGCATATCCCTCCAAGGTGGTTGTTACAACTATGATGAATGTGTCCATTATTGAGCATACTTTCGAGCTGTGTTTGAACTGTTCTGCAGTATTACACATACATGAACAGTCACACACTATGTATATAAACTGTCATCGTGCGTGTGTGGGTGTGTGTGTGTGTGTGTGTGTGTGTGTGTGTGTGTGTGTGTGTTTGTGTGTGAGGACACACACACAGATGACCTAGGGGCTACAGTGACAGTTCTGATCCATGCCAGTTGACAAGCAAGCGGTAATGCTCCACCAGATGTGTCCAGCACCAGAACTGTGTCTCTGGGCCGACACACATACACATGCTAGAGTAATGGAGGTTCTCTGTATGTAATGCGGCGTGCCTCATTATGGCATTCCTGTTCATGTGTGTGTGCATTTCTGATGTGTGGTCATCAGCCACAGTTGGATCACGCATCCGCATCCCCACTAGGGGTGAGCCGGCGAGGGTTGTCCCATTGCCTGCCAAAATGTTTTGTACAGCTGTGTCAGATGCCATATCAGGAAGCATTGTGGTATGCCAGGCATCCAGCATTACACATTCATTATTATGGGCTGGCCATCACACACAACCAAGCCACTTCATGGAGGGAAGCGCCTTTGTGGAGGATGTTGCAGGCCCCTGCCACACTCACTGGTTGGTGTGCTTTTGATGCAAATGTGCGCAGGTGTATTGCAGGTAATACAGTACTTAGGGTATTCCACTATTGTGTGGGAAAGTTCGACATTAACATATTGCTGCCCAATACCTTCTACGGGAATTGGGGATATATACATCGTCACCGACATGTGCTGACATGGGCATCTCATGACCTGACCTGCAGTACCCAGGATGCCGCTGATGTTTGTAAAATCCACATCATATCACCAGTTGATCTCTGGAAGGCTGGGTACCTGTTGCTTTCTGGGTATCCTTAGGGCAAACCCATACCTTGGTTTCCACTGGGATAGGTTTCCCCTCTGTTGGGTCTGTGTATAAAGCTGAGACATGGCCTGCACAGATCCACAATCTTCTGCAGGTGGTCTCTGTCCACTCTAGTAGAGCTCCCTACTATCTCCAGCTCATGTAGCTTAGCCTGGTAGTTTACCCTGTGCCTGCACACACACTCCTCTAAATCGTCTACTCACTTTCTGTGTGATGCTGAGCTGGCATTCACATTGGCACAACCACTCCACATGTTGCTGTTGATGTATAATAGCAATGGCAGCCCCCTAACATTATCTTGTCTCAGTTAGTCTTTTTACAGTTTGCACTTCTCTTACTATACCACAGTGTTGCAGTGTGTGTCTTGAGAATAGCATGGTGGACTACTGTTTGTAGAGGATTGTATGCGATGCTGTGCTGTGCTGGGCTACTGTGCTGCTGGCTGTGCCTTAATATACTCAGTCTGATTATTGTTTCCACCTTGCTAGCTGTGAAGTAGTTCTCCTTGGTTAACTTACTGCTATTTGTTTGCCTTCAGCGCCTTTTCACTGTTTGGCGTGTCCACAGTGGCGGCAAGTAATCCGCTCATGCAGGAGCACAGTGAAGTGCATATTCGCTTCCGCGTGGGCTTTTAAGACACCAAGGAAGCTTATACATGCATACAAACACTTAAACTGGCTTGCACACAACATTACCACGGGCTTCAACAATCTTACAGTAGCTTTACTCATTTCCTCAAATCGTCGCGCAACACAGGCTGACATATGCCGTGCATGCTTACGCCGGCTTACAGGGGCTTGCGGTAGGAAACGCCAAAACGCCACACTTCACCAGGTTTGCAAGGAACTGAAGTGATATCCATAACGTACAATCGCCGTCAGTTTACTGGACTTTACCTAGGATAAAAGTCTCATAACACACACCCTCTTCCACTGATGACTCATGTGACACGCGACTGCTCCAGGTAAGATTACAGTGTTTTATACATACACTCATGATGTCACCTATCTTCTCGCTGATAGTCCCCTTCACCTACTCTTACACTGTAGGGAGCTTGGCTGCATATGGCATGTAGACAACTTCAAAGCTTCACTATCCTCAGCCCTGTCAATTGCATAGGATTGCCTACTAATGCTTGGTTACATCTCTGAGTGTGTGCGCTTCCACACATAGCAACCCACTACTCTAGCCATATTTGTCTTCAGCTTGCCATTCCCACTGCATGGCTAATAACTTTAACTGACATTACAATTTGTGCATGTATATTTTACATATTTGTCTTGTTTTGTATGCACAGAAAGTACATTTCGGAGAGATCAGGGGAGGCGGACAACTAGAGTTTTATTCATTTCCAATGGGAATACATGCCACCTGGCATTATATTGCCATTGGCATGCTTCTTCAACTAAGCCATCCTTTATTTGCAGATGACATTTGCCTCCCGTTTAGCTACTTGTAGAATCCGTTACTGGGGTTAACATCATATGCATTTCCCCTGCACATACCTCTACTCTTGCACACAGCTTACTGTTTCATGTATCGCATATTTTACATTATTTGCACCAAGCTTTCACCTACAAATGGAATTCGTTTGCATATCCTAACATTGTCCAATTGCAACATTATTCGTTTGAGGAGGCCTGTGTTAGCACGCCTACAGGAGTACAAGTGCTGAATAGCTTGGCGGACATCTTGCCTTGCTCTACTCTATATTAATCCCATACTCCCATGAGGCGGACCTTCACTTAAATCTCATGCCAACCAACACCTAGAGCACCTAGCCCATGTATACGCATACACCATGATTCCCAGACATGACACCCTCCACAGTAGTCATAACACATATTTAATAGAAGTGAGCCGATAATAAATGTAGGCGACACTTCTAAGCACTATCCACTCTCCATGATCCCGGTACATATGGTCTTACATTCTGTCAACCCATGTGCGTTTATACATGCACAAGCTACTGTTGCATGTACAGCTATATTGTGCTTAGCAATTCACGGATGAAGCACTTCTTTTGCAGCAATCATTACAGGGCTGTGCATTTGAGTAGATTCACTATTTTTTGAGTCCTGCAAAGGACACCTATCCACGTTTAAGAGTAGAACTTACAGATCTGGCACACGCTGATACTTTTCGGGCAGTAGTTTTGGGAGCAGCAGTTGTATTTACCTTAATTGCATGTCTGTTATGTGTATCCATACTAACTTATGGTGTAACCTATTTATATACATATGTTATATCTACGAGGACATTTGTTTATATGTTTTGTGTTAGGTATATATCAATTGATGTTTGTATGTGTTTGAGTGTATATATATATATATATATATATATATATATATATATATATATATATATATATATATATATATATATATATGCATTCTTTATTTCATATATTTATTGAGTTTAAGTTTCCAGTTGGAATATATATATATCTATGCTATACACAAATGTATATATCCATATATAGACATTACGTGTAGAAATTAGCATTCATTTTGCTATGCTGTGAGCAGATTACACACGCACTTTTAGGCGCTTTGCATTTTCTTATGTTATGACAGGGTTACGCAGGCACATAATATGCATATCCTCCTTATTTGTGGACATTTGTATGTTTACTAAGTCTTTGTGCTTTACGTGGGCTTTATTACTTGTGACAGTACCTGATACGAATATCTCTAATCCAGTTTGCTTGGACATATATGCGAGCTACATTCACCTTTACATATTTAAATGTCTGTGCCAGCACAGGTACGGCATTCATTACACTTTAACATTATATGTGCTGTAGTCGTAAGTAGTTGAACCGGGACTGCATTCACGTTGGCCGGATGCGCTGCTGTAACCACTTATCACGATTGGTGTTCTGACTCATTTATATGCATACCCATAGTACATAGCTACATTTAACATATGCCTCACCGCTTCACGCCACGTTGCGACACAGGCATCCATTATCCTGCTGGGAAAAATGCGTTACTACATGTTGCATTCTGTTCCCTACTGTACTTCTGGACCCGTGACTGCATATTTCATCACTGCAGGGATATTCAGAACCCCAAGCGCTTATAGTCCTGACACATACAAGTCTTTTGAATTGTCAGGGGTGTTCATGTGTGTGTGGTGATCTGGGTTTAGGCTTACATCTGCCTGGTGAACGGAACCACCCACAATGACCACATTCGGAAATGTCAGACAAAGCAAGTGGACAGGGTTTAATCCATTTTAAACATTTTATCTGTGTTTACAGACAAAGGTATTTGGGCACCTGTCAGCAGCTTATGATTTTTTGGCAATACATAATATGGGTGGGGTGGTTACAATACATAATCCACGGTGAGTGGTGATTCCCATTCACATTTGACTATTTCCTGTATTCTCTGAATTCTTACGAGGTTATTATTTTGCACATGACTTGCTTATCCGTAAGACGAATTAACTACAGGTATGCAGTAGTACAGTCAACATATATGTGACGGTTTGTTACAAGTATAAATGTCACGGACCTCCTGCCTGTAATACTGGGGACTACCCACATCCTTCAACATTTCATGCTTATGTACATACTATTATTCAGTGAACTTTCTCGAAGATTTGTGAGAGCAGTAATTACATCTGTCCTATTTGTCCACCCATCCTTTTTGTAGGCTTTGTCCAGGTCATGTGTTGCTATGTAATAGGTTTTGAGGTGGGTATCGAGTATGTGATTGAGTTGAATATATACTGCCGATAATTCAATCGGGGTGAAAAAGGGTGTAGGGTTACACCACTTGTTCTCTTCTTGCGAGGGAGGTCCCACTTTGGACAGTTGTGTAACCTCATGGTGACACCTAGGACATGGCAAAAATGTCCTGTGATTTTCAAAGACAATAATATATTTCTTATTTTCTTTACTAGTTGCATGATACAGGTATTTTGTATCTGATACACATAACTATTATTTACTGCAGGGATAGCATGTAAGCTATTCAAATGCTATGGAATAAGCTTTTATCTTGGCATACACATGTAATTCTGTCCTTTTACACTGGCGTCGAGTATGTTTTATCCTGCAAATTCTCCACATTTTCTACAAGGGATGTCCCACCCCTTACAGCCATCTGGAACAGGTGGCAACCCCTAGTAGGGGTGACCTGCTGCATGGTGGACAGCTGTTTCATCCTGCGTGGTATGTGTTTTGCATGTCTGTGTAGAAATCGAACAGTGCCGTGACTACACATTACATGTTTTGTCCAGATATATATACAGTAATGGACACCGTGGCATGTAAACAACTCTGAGGTTTCAACAGGTTACTTATCCCATCGCGGGATGTACACACATTTTGCGAACGGAGCGACGGCGTGGGCATTTGGATTTCACGATACTGTGATGGGATGTTTATAAGGCGTGAGTATACATATGTGCAATCCCAGACACTGCCTAGGATGATACTTCCTACTACATATAGAGAATACTTCATTTATGTGTAAGTAACGTATGCGGATTGTCACCAGTTTTACAAGGCTGGTAGCTGGATTTGCTGGACATTGGCCGGACATGGGTGCGGAGTTTATGTGCTATACAGGGATTTGTTGCATATTGCATTTGCATGCATGGTTCTTCTTTTTGGATATCCAGGTTCTGCATATGGCATCCCTATGTGTATGTGATGGTTGTACGTTCCTCTCTCGTATTCATGTGTATAGCACATTTTAATATACATATGTTTGTGTGTGTTATTATTTGGTATACAATTTGGACTGTCAGGTTTCTTTACGGTTGTTATAGCAGCTTTTACAACTTTGCCCAGCTGTGTGTAACTATCACACTACCCACTGTGGGACTGCTGGTGACCATGCCCATAGGGCTGACGGCGTGTATGTGTATTGGCTGACGCTGACATGATGCGCTTCACTTCCACTGGGTACATAACTTCTGACAGTGCAGTATTTGATTACGGACCTACGATTTTAAATATCATTTGTTCCATGGACGGAACTCAGCCCAGTATTGTGCTGGCCTGCATTTCTGTTTGATTCTCCATTTTGTGTGGCGGAAATGTCTTGCATGCTTGCATACGTTTCATTATCCACCTGGACACTTTGATAGTCTTGCCGATACTATTGCCACGGGCAGGCTACATAATATTCAGCAGTTTAGGTTGCTCATCACCAGCCGACATTGACATGCCTCCGAGGCGCGGCTTAATAACGCCCCATGCACACTTTCGCGCCGCGTGTCCCTATGCACATGGATGTAAGTAGCGGCGCACCTTCATTATTATGTAATCGCATGGGAAGTGCACTACTACACCATTTATATACGCCCTTACCGACTACCGGCCGGCAAAGGCATTACACTGGCCTTGCTCCGAGGCTTCCATGAATCCGGGGTATATAAATATCCTAATACCCTAAGTAATATATTCATCGATTTTTGATATATATAAAAACCATATTACAACTGCTGCTAACTTTTGGAGTGTAGGTTTTTCAAGCTAACTGGATGATGTAATCCTGGTCACATGTCAGCTTTTTAGAGCTGTAATCCAGCCTTATACTCCACACGTCTCCAGTCCTGTTCCATGTTTTTTCTTTATCTGTCTTAGATAATACCAATTTAAGTCCTATTGATTTAAGATATGTTTAGAATCTGACTCCAGTATGTGTTTAAATAATGCACTGGTGTTTATTTGGCATTTTATGTTAGAAAGATGCACAGAGATATGATCTTTGATTTTTCAATTTCTCTTCCGACTATTGTATTGAACTCATCAACATCTCGCATTTTTGAAGAAATAAAAATCACTATCTATAAAACATGAAAATTCAAAATAAAAATATTTCTCACCAAGACATCTAAAGTTATTATGTCAATATTTTACACAGAAAGAAAATGTATACTTCACCATACTTTTCAATTAACAAAAGGTTTTGCATGTACACCAAAGAAATAGAACATATTTTTTTAATAATGCTTGGAGACTATTAAACAACTTCCACTCTTAACTTTTTACAAAAATATACCAGGTTATTGCACAACACATTCCCCCATTGGAGGTCTCAGATTCGCCATTGAAAGATACCCTAACAGCAGGTCACTGGAGATGGCATAGCCATGGTGAGTGAATATTTTATCTTGATTTACATTTTCATAAATGGGTACTAGGCTAACTACCATGAAGAATCATTTTAAGTCTTACCAAAGAACCTAAGGTCAGAATCAAACCCTACACTTTCTGTCTGTGAGGTAAAAACATTAACCCCACTTTGCGAAAGCTATCCCTGCAGCAGCAGCATGGCATGCCTCAATAATGTCTTAATGTTTTTATTTACATCTCACTTATGGCTAATCTTCAATGCACAGCTTGGGGAGCATGCATGTCTTTCTGCATGTCTGCTACATGCTGTCTACTGAGATAAACCCTTTCATACCATTCATGCAGAAGGTAAGACTGCATGCACACTCATACACAGACACACACACCAAAGGGGCCAGGATGAGCCAATGAGCAATTTTAATTCAAACTCCCTGGCAGCTCCCCCACTGTGCTGACTGCTACTTGAATCTAGGTAATATGGTGCCATTTTTGGGAAAAACAGTATCCTACAGAAGTGACAAAAAGTCCCAGTTGTGTATATATATATATATATATATATATATATATAGAGAGGAGAGAGAGAGAGAGAGAGATACCACTTAATAGCAAAGGGGCTGTGTTGCTTTTCAAGCATTGCAGCAGTTATACACATAAGACACTTCATATCAAAAAACACAGATGCTTAGCTTTAAAAGTTCATATAAAGTAGCCCCACTGACACATATATGAAAAACAGAAGAACTCACACAATTATAAAGCTTATTATGTAGTGACACTGCATGTGTGAAATGCTGTATGGCAAAAAAAAACAAAAATGCCAAATCAAATAGATGAATGACAAAATGAAACAAAAAATACAGGAAAAAAAAGTTGAAATAATTCAAAGAAATTAACTTGCTCTTTTTCAAAGCTGAGTTTTAATAACCAAATATTTATGCTGGGGGAAAATTTATAAATGTCCTCCGGATTCTGAAAATTATATTTACCAACCCTAGATCAAACAAATGTGAAAAAGGTTCACAAATTTAGAGTTGCAACAAAAAAGAATATTTTGCACCCTTCACACTGTATTTCCATGTGACTTTAAGCATAAAATGTATAAAAAATTGCTCAAGGAATGTTGCTCTGACCTCTTCAAAGAACAGCCTCAACACAGAGTTGTTATGATAAGTCAACCCCTGCTTTATTTTTCCACAAACAAGGGATTCATTCAAAAAATTCTTATATATCCTGTCGCGGTATCAGAGCTTATTTTAAGCTAAACTCTCTATCGCTCCATTTTTTTTCCTGAATCCAGAAATGAAGGAGGGAAGATACTCCTTATGTGTTTGATGTCCACAGACAAAGCTAGTCCAGAAAATTCAGAGTCACAAAAGCAGGAAAAGCCAAAAGATGTGAACCAATGTATTAGATCTCCAAATACCACAAAAAAACTATAAAATTCAATCAGTTTACTTTGAAACAGTGATACAAAATTAACTACTTCAGTTCAAACTTACACACTTTTACTTCTAAGCTTCTTCAGGTTTTTTTAAAATCCATCATTCATAGAGGTAAATACACAGAGAGAGAGATCACATACTGCTCAAAATTAATCCAAACCTTATTGATTAAAATTCAATAATGCTTGATAGACAAAAGAAAAGAAAATTAAAAACTTAGTGATTATATTGGATTACATAAATATATCCATTGCACAGTAATATATTCATTGATTTTTCATATATAAAGTCACTTTACAGCAGCTGCTTATTATTTTAGTATGAGTTTTAAGCTGGCTGGATGATTATGTAATCCTTGTCTCATGCCAGCTTTTGGGGGCTGTAATCCACTGCCTATACTCTCCACGCATTCGGTTTACATGGCCCATCTCTCTTACATAGCGATATCAACTTAAGTACCAATAGCTTAAGAGAACATGTTTAGAATCTTACTCAATATATGTGTTTAGATAATGCATTAGAGAGTATTTATTTGACATTTTATATTAAAAAGATTCTCATGGATATGTTCCTTGAGTTTTTCTATTTAGCTTGCCCGCATTAGAAATGCAGAGCACACTTGACAGAAATTACTACATATAGAATCACGAACTTCCATAGCTGTTACATTTATATAATTTACAGTAACTGGGCGTGTAAAATTATTAGTGCAAAAATATTTTTTTTCTAGCATTTTCTGCACTATCCACATGGCTACAGCGTTCCGTTCTTCTGACTAAATCTATTGTTGAATGTAGTGTATAACGTATAATAAGGTGGCAGTTTTAATTAGTAATCGCTTCTTTATAACCACAATAGGGACATCCTTCCAATAGCTCTTTCTTTGCTTTGATGCCGAAATATGAGTACATAGGCTATGGCAGTATGTGATACTTTGAGTGTATATATATATATATATATATATATATATATATATATATATATATATATATTGTTATAAAACTTAACCTAAAATTCTTAGAATGATTAGACTCTCTCTATCTGTTAAAGGAAAAAAAGGGCTTAGAATCAGAGGTCTGTGCACCTATGGACAGCAGGCATTCATTCCTTAGCTGAGGTATTTGTCATATCCGCCTCAGAAAATTCAGCCTTGCCAAACAATCAGAATTGTTTGTTCAAATACATTCCATCATTTAGTAATGTAGGAAATTAGTATATCATCTCTGTCCTTGACAATATTTTTAAAAATGTAGGGAGATGCTTACTAGTTCAGTAAAGTATATTACACCTGTCTCTTTCCCTACTAAATACACTTCTAAAGTGCATAATTTACTTATCTCACAAATTTTCCTATCCCACCTGATGTCAGAAAGTAATATTACTAAAAAGGCAGATATTTTGAATTTTAATAGAAGTAATGTAGTACTGTAATTGTATTTTACAATTAGAATCTGCAATGGAAAAAATATATTCAACAAATCTTTTTAGAAAAGAAACTACCTATATAGAAGAATGTTTATCCTTGTTAAAAACGGTATTTGTATGCCTTCCCATGTAGCTAGTATACCAAGTGAAAGCGTATGTGAGGATAGCAGGTTATTTTGTATCACTGTTTACTGCATTAAGCTGATTGAATTTTATGCTGTTTACTTTTGGATCCTTATACGCATATCAGTCTTCCAGATTTGTTTTGGATTTCTTCTCGCTTGGCGACTTGACCTGTTTCTACATAAGAATGCAAGGCCTTTGCATTGAGCAGCAGTTCAATCCCACAGCGAATGATGCAGAATTCAAGGAGTAACATATTTGGCTTCACAATTTGGTTAGAAAATTGGTGTCAGTTCATGGGGTTTCAGTATGTCTATTTGCATAGGATGAAATAGTCAGCAGAACAATACCCCTACCCACTTTGCCAGGAATATCCAGCAACCTTCTCTTTGTCTTGCCCACATAAAATACAGTGCACACTTTACAAAGAGCAAGTATGCACAAACACTCCCCTGCAGGAGCAAATGGATCTTAATGCATGACATGCATTGTGTGTAGGAGTAGATGGAACATCATCTCTACAAGGGAACAATTTGTTTGCAATTACATACTGGATAAAACATTTCCTTCCTAGGTAGTGCCTTTCTATGGCACAGAAGACATATGGCAGACATCTCAATATAGCAAACTTGAATTTGGATAATATCTCAGTAGTGCTGTGGAATGTCAAGAGACTAGATAACAAAATCTCCAAAATTTAGACCTTCCTGACTCTTCAAGACATCAATGTTTGTGCAGTTACAGAAACATGTTTCCATTGTAGAGGTAATGCTCCCTCTACGCCAGGTCGCAATGCCAATCATACATCAACATCCTAGATGTAGCAGGTTAAATGGATATCCTCTGAACTTCCTGAAGGTGTGTATGGTATGGCACTACATGAGGGCAGACGTTTGTGTGAGACATGTAACTGACATTCTATACATGATTTTGTTTTACTGCATTGTGTCCTCTCTGTGTTAATAAGGTCTTGGTTTAAGTGAAAATGAGAGGATAAAGAAATAAATAATGCAAACAGTTGATTACCTTTGTTGTAGTTGTACAAAATTGCAGAACTATAAAGCTTTGTGCTTGAGGATGTGCCCTGCCTTACAACTACAATAATGTCCTTACCTACACATCCAGAAGTGGCCACAGAAGTGAAAGTATCATTTCCAGACTTCGACTGGAATCCTTGCTGACATTGGCATGTGTAACTTCCTTCTGTGTTGATACAAACTGAAAAATTACCACAGATTCCTGTTGTATTGCACTCATCAACATCTGCATTTTGAAGAAAAAAAAATTACTGTCTATAAAACATGAAAATACAAAATGAAAATGTTTCTCACCAAGACATCTTAAGTTATTATGTCAATACTTTACACAGAAAGAAAAAATAATGAACTAGGTTATTACGCTGGAGGATGACTATGGCTCATATACCTATGTATTACATGGCAATACTATGCAAATCAGGTTAACATTACTGACACCCGCTTATCCACAGGTTGTGATACAGATCCCATGTATGTATGTGTATACATTACCAGGTGCAGGACTGGACTATATTGAATGCATGGAGGGGTGTCCATGGCCAGGAATGGCTTATCTGTAATAGCCTGGCAGGTACAGTCTGTGACTGTCCCACAACCCTCCAGTATATGGCTGACACATGCTGAAACAGTGTGCATGCAGAGACACACATAAACAAACATTAGATACATACACACACACACACATTGCATCAACATTGGGCCATGCAAAACCTGTTGTCCCTCACACACACAAATGCATACATGTTGATTGGCTGGTTCACTGACAGGCTCTGGAAAAGAAACTACATACCCTGTGCATATGATGACACCTGTGCCACCTCTTGTAATGTGTAACATTTATGCAGGTATAGACTAACATGGTGCTGATGCACAGGGTGGCTTCATAGCACTGTAATAATGTTACAATGTTGTTAACACAAAGTGTGATTTCCTTCTAGGTGTATGTAAGCAGGCATGATACATTCCAGCTATGATCATCAATGCAGTATAGTGTACAGCACTGTTAATTCTGAAGATGTATTATCCATCCATGTGCCATTTGACTGACGTGTGTAGTATTGGCAGCATGTGTTACAGAGTGTGCAGTACGTGTGAGATGTGTGTAGCATGATTACATGTATCTATATGTGAACATGGTGAGGGTGCACTGTCTGCATCTACATGTATAGTGGACACATTGAAATGGTGACATGCCCTGTATTTCACACTGTTAACATGTCATAGTTTCCATTGGTGGCCAGTATGCATTATACTACACATATTGTTGTACTTGTCTACACATGTGTGATTGCTATAGTTTTACACGGTGCTGTGGGTGATACTGCTACTATCTGTCATAGTTTGGCATTATGGTAGTAGACATGACCTCAACAGTCTGAATTACCAATTGTTATATGATATCTTCACAACTGTCCCACACATGTAGGACACACAATAAAGTAATGGATCCTACATGTACTATACTATACCAGTTCGCACTGGTATTGACCACCACACATTGCTGGGACCATTACTGTTTGACATGTAGCCATGTTAGTTACAAGCAAAGACAATAGGGATATTCCTGTCCACATCTGGGAATTCATACTTTGGCCTAGAATGCATTCTGCACATGACACAGTTAGTCTACACAAAGGTATCATACAGACAGATACATGTTATCCAACCCATGCTGTACACCTATAAGGCTAAACAGAGTCAGTTATCCACATTTACTACACATACTTTACCAACAGTAACACATAGGTATTACACCCCAATATGTATAATGGGTAACAATGTGTACATATAGATATGTGCTGTCATTTGTCATTTGATATTTGCATTTTTACAATGGTATTGTGCAGTACATCACTGTATCACATATGCAATGAGAGTTCTGCATGCATATCCTCCAAGGTGGTTGTACAACTATGATGAATGTCCATTATTGACATACTTTGCTGTGTTTGAACTGTTCTGCAGTATTACACATATGAACAGTCACCACACTATGTATATAAACTGTCATGCGTGGTGTGTGTGTGTGTGTGTGTGTGTGTGTGTGTGTGTGTGTGTGTGTGTGTGTGTGTGTGAGACACAGATGACCCAGGCAGACAGTTCTGATCCATGGCGACAAGTGCGGTAATGCCCACCAGATGTGTCCAGGCATCAGAACTGTGTCTCGCCGCACATACACATGCTAGAGTAAGGTTTCTGTATGTGCGCGCGGTGTGCCTCATTATGGCATTCCTGTTCATGTGTGTGCATTTTTGATGGGGTGTCATCAGCCACAGTTGGACTGCACATCCGCATCCCCCACTAGGGTACATGAGGGCTGTCCCCATTGCCAAATGTTTTGTACATGTGTCAGATGCCACATATCGGAAGCATTGTGGCTTCCAGGGCATCCAGCACACACATTCATTATTATGGGCTGGCCATCACACACAAACTGCCACTTCATGGAGGGGAAGCCCTTGTGGAGGATGTAGGCCCTGCCACACTCACTGGTTGGTGCTTTGATGCAAATGTGCGTGCAGTGTATTGCACACAGTACTTAGGGTATTCCACTATTGTGTGGAAACGACACATATTGCTGCCCAATACCTTACGGGAATTGGGGATATATACATCGTCACTGACATGTGCTGACATGGCATTCATGACCTGGTGCAGTACCCAGGATGCTGATGTTTGTAAAATCCACATCATATCACCAGTTGATCTCTGGAAGGTACCTGTTGCTGGTATCCTTAGGGCAACCCATACCTTGGTTTCCACTGGGATAGGTTTCCCTCTGTTGGGTCTGTGTGTGAGACATGGCCTGCACAGATCCACAATCTTCTGCAGGTGGTCTCTGTCCACTCTATAGAGCTCTACTATCTCCAGCTCATGTAGCCCCTGGTAGTTTACCCTGTGCCTGCACACTCCTCTCATGCGCCTACTCACTGTGTGATGCTGAGTGCATTCACATTGGCACAACCCCTCCATTATGTTGCTGTTGATGTATAATAGCAATGGCAGCCCCTAACATTATTCCTTGTCTCAGTTAAGTCTTTACAGTTTGCACTTCTCTTACTATACTACAGTGTTGCAGTGTGTCTGAGAATAGCATGGTGGACTACTGTTTGTAGAGTTGTACGTTGTGCTGTGCTGGGCTACTGTGCTGGCTGTGTAATATACTCAGTCTGATTGTTTCCACCTGCTAGCTGTGGTAGTTCTCCTTGGTTAACTTACTGCTATTTGTTTACCTTTCCTTTTCACTGTTTAGGTCCACAGTGGCTGCACTACCATAGGAGCACAGTGAAGTGCATATCCGCTTCCACGGGCGACACAGGCTTATACATGCGCATAAACACTAAACTGGCTTACACAACATTACACGGCTTCAAATAAATTTACAGTAGCTATTTCCATTCCTCAAGTCGCGCACACAGGCTGACACATATGCCCACATGCTTACTTGGGCTTACAGGCTTGCACGGGCGCAAACACACTTCACCAGGTTTGCAAGGAACTTCAGTGATATCCATAACGTACACCGTCAGTTTACTGACTTTACCTAGGATAAACCATAACACACCTCTTCCACTGATGACTCATGTGACACACTGCTCCAGTAAGATTACAGTGTTTTATACATACACACTCATGATGTCACCTATCTTCTACGCTGATAGTCCCCTTCACCTACTCTTACACTGTAGGGGCTTGGCCCATATGGCATGACAACTTGTGCTTCACTATCCTCAGCCTCAATTGCATAGGATTGCCTACTAATGCTTGGTTACATCTCTGAGTGTGCGCTTCCACACATAGCAACCACTACTCTAGCCATGTTGTTCTAGCTTGCTATCCCTGCATGACGAATAACTTTTAACTGACATTACAATTTGTGTGTATATTTACATATTTGTCTTGTTTTGTATGCACAGCGCGTACTCGGAGATCATCAGGGGCGGACAACTAGAGTTTTATTCATTTCCAATGGGAATACATGCCACTGGCATTATATTGCCCATTGGCATGCTTCTTCAACTAAGCCATCCTTTATTTGCAGATGACATTGCTCCGTTTAGCTACTTGTAGAACGTTACTCGGTTAACATCCATGTACATTTCTGCACATACCTCTACTCTTGCACAGACAGCTTACTGTTTCATGTATCGCATATTTTACATTATTTGCATAGCTTTCACCTACAAATGGGGTCGTTTGCATATCCTAACATTGTCCGTGCAACATTCGTTTGAGGGCCTGTGTTACACGCCCCTACAGGATATTGCTGAATAGCTTGGCGGACATCTTGCCTTGCTCTACTCTATATTAATCACTCCCATGAGGCGGACCTCATAAATCTGTGCCAACCAACACCTAGGCACCTAGGCCCATTATTGCATACCCATGATTCCCAGACATGACACCCCTCCACAGTAGTCATAACACATATTTAATATGAGCGATAATAAATTATGACGACACTTCTAAGCACTATCCACTCTCCGCATGTCGGTACATATGTCTTACATTCTGTCAACCCATGTGTTATTACACTTGCATTAAGCTACCGTTGCATGTACAGCTATATTGAAGTTGGGTGATGACACTTCTTTGCAGCAATCATTACAGGGCTGTGCATTTATAGATTCACTATTTTTGGAGTCCTGCAAAGCGACACCTATATCCACGCTTAAAGAGTAGAACTTACAGATCTGGCAATAACTGATACTTTCCGGGCAGTAGTTTTGGGAGCAGCAGTGTATTTAATTTAATTGCATGTCTGTTATGTGTATCCATACTAACTATGGTGTAACCTATTTATGTACATGTGTTATATCTACGAGGACATTTGTTTATATGTTTGTTAGGTATATATCAATTGATGTTGTATGTGTTTGAGTGTATATATATATATATATATATATATATATATATATATATATATATATATATATATATCTGTACATTCTTTATTTCATATATTTATTGAGTTTAAGTTTGTGGATATATATATATCTATACACAAATGTATATATCCATATATAGACATTACGTGTAGAAATTAGCATTCATTTGCTATGCTGTGAGCAGATTATGGTTTGACACGCATTGGTATGACTTGCATTTTCTTATTGTGGGTTACGCGCGAGGCTGACATGCATATCCTTATTGTGTGGGTTACATATGTTTACTAAGTCTTTGTGCTTACGGGCTTTATTACTTGTGACAGTACTAGTAGAATATCTCTAATCCGGTTAACGACATATGCGAAACACACATTCACCTTTTACATATTTAAATGTCTGTACAGCACAGACGCATTCATTACACTTTAACATTATATGTGCTGTAGTCAGAAGGAACTGGACTGCATTCACGTTGGCCGGATGCTGTAACCACTATAATGCATTGGTGTTCTGACTCATTTTATATGCATACCCATAGTACATAGCTACATTTAACATATGCCTCACCGCTTCACTTACGACTATTGCGCATCCATTATCCTGCTGGGAAAATGCGTACTACATGTTACACATTCCCTATTCCCTACTGCTCTGGACCCAGACTGCATATTTCATCACTGCAGGGATATTCAGAACCCCTATATTTATATAGTCCTGACACATACAAGTCTTTAATTGTCAGGGTGTTCATGTGGTGATCTGGGTTTAGGCTTGTCTGCCTGGTGAACGGAACCACCCTGACCACATTCAAATGTCAGACAAAGCACGTGGACAGGGTTTGTCCATTTTAAACATTTTATCTGTGTTTACAGACAAAGGTATTTGGGCACCTGTCAGCAGCTTATGATTTTGGCAATACATAATATGGGTGGGGGTGGTTACAATACATAATCCACGGTGAGTGGTGTTCCCATTCACATTTGACTATTTCCTGTATTCATTCTTACGAGGGTTATTATTTTGCACATGACTTAACTATGAATTAACTACAGGTATGCAGTAGTACAGTCAACATATGTGACGGTTTGTTACAGTATAAATCATATGGACCTCTCTGTAATACTGGGGACTACCCACATCCTTCACAACATTTCATGCTTATGTACATACTATTATTCAGTGAACTTTCAAGTTTGTGAGAGCAGTAATTACATCTGTCCCTATTTGTCCACCCATCCTTTTAGGCTTTGTCCAGGTTTTGTTGCTGTAATAGGTTTCAGGTGGTGTGCGGTATGTGATTGAGTTGAATATATACTGTCGATAATTCAGTGGGTGTAGGGTTACCACTTGTTCCTCTTTAGGGGAGGTCCCACTTTGGACAGTTGTGTCCCATGATGACACCTAGGACATGGCAAATGTCCTGTGATTTTAAGACAATAATATATTTCTTATTTTCTTTACTTAGTTGCATGATATACAGGTATTTTTGTATCTGATACACATAACTATTATTTGGGATAGCATAAGCTATTCAAATGCTATGGAATAAGCTTTTATCTCTGGCATACACATGTAATTCTGTCCTTACACTACCGGGAGTAAGGTTTTATCCTGCAAATTCTCATTATTTACAAGGGATGTCCCACCTTGGCCATCTGAACAGGTGGCAACCCTAGTAGGTGACCTGCATGGTGGACAGCTGTTTCATCCTATGTAGTATGTTTGCATGTCTGTGCAGAAACTGAACAGTGCCGCGGACTACACATACATGTTTTGTCCAGATATGTATTGTAATGGACACCGTGGCATGTAAACAACTCTCTGAGGTTTCAACAGGTTACTTATCCCATGTGCGGGATGTACACACATTTTGTCGGGAGCATTAACGCTATGGGCATTTGATTTACGTACCTGTGATGGGATGTTTATAGACGTGGTATACATATGTGCAATCCTGACACTGCCAGGATGATACTTCTACTAAGCATATGGGGAATACTCATATGTGTAGGTGTAATGGATGCGCAAGGCTGGTAGCTGATTTGCTGGACATTCGGATGGGTGCGGGTTATGTGCTATACAGGGGTTGTTGTATATTGCATTTGTATGCATGGGTTCTTCTTTGATATCCCGGTTCTGCATATGGCATCCTATGTGTATGTGATGGTTACGCTCCTGTTCATGTGTATAGCACATTTTAATATACATATGTTTGTGTGTGTTTGGTATACAATTTGGACTGTCAGGTTTCTTTACGGTTGTTATATAGCCACAACTGCCCAGCTGTGTACTATCACTACCACTGTGGGTCTGTTGGTGACCATGCCCATGGGGCTGGACGTGTGTATTGGCGGCAGCTGACATGATGCGCCTAACTTCCACTGGGTATAACTTCTGACAGTGCAGTACATTACGGACACACGATTTTTAAATATCATTTGTTCCATGGACGTAAACCCGTATTGTGTTGCGGCATTTCTGTTTGATTCTCCATTTTGTGTGGTCGGAAATGTCTTGTATGCTGGTGGTATACGTTTCATTATCCACTTGACACTGATAGGTACATTGGCTTTATTGCAGGCAGGCTATAATATTCAGCAGTTTAGGTTTCATCACCAGCCGACATTGACATGCCTCCCGGCGCAGCTTTAATAGCGCCCATGCACCGCTACAAGACGTGTCCCATGCACACATGGATGTGGTAGCGCACCTTCACATTGTGCATATGGTGCTACTACACCATTTATATGCCGCACGGCCGGCGCAGGCCTTACACTGGCCTTGCTCCGAGCTTCATGAATCCGGGGGTATATAAATATCTAATACTAAGTAATATATTCATCGATTTTTGATATATAAAGCCATATTACAACTGCTGCTAACTTTTTAGTGTAGGTTTCAAGCTAACTGGATGATGTAATCCTGGTCACATGTCAGCTTTTAGAGCTGTAATCCAACTATACTCCACACACTCAGTCCTGTTCCATGTTTTCTTTATCTGTCTTAGATAATACCAATTTAAGTCCTATTGATTTAAGATATGTTTAGAATCTGACTCCAGTATGTGTTTAAATAATGCACTGGTGTTTATTTGGCATTTTATGTTAGAAAGATGCACAGAGATATGATCTTTGATTTTTCAATTTCTCTTCCCGACTATTGTATTGAACTCATCAACATCTGCATTTTGAAGAAATAAAAATCACTATCTATAAAACATGAAAATTCAAAATAAAAATATTTCTCACCAAGACATCTAAAGTTATTATGTCAATATTTTACACAGAAAGAAAATGTATACTTCACCATACTTTTCAATTAACAAAAGGTTTTGCATGTACACCAAAGAAATAGAACATATTTTTTTAATAATGCTTGGAGACTATTAAACAACTTCCACTCTTAACTTTTTACAAAAATATACCAGGTTATTGCACAACACATTCCCCCATTGGAGGTCTCAGATTCGCCATTGAAAGATACCCTAACAGCAGGTCACTGGAGATGGCATAGCCATGGTGAGTGAATATTTTATCTTGATTTACATTTTCATAAATGGGTACTAGGCTAACTACCATGAAGAATCATTTTAAGTCTTACCAAAGAACCTAAGGTCAGAATCAAACCCTACACTTTCTGTCTGTGAGGTAAAAACATTAACCCCACTTTGCGAAAGCTATCCCTGCAGCAGCAGCATGGCATGCCTCAATAATGTCTTAATGTTTTTATTTACATCTCACTTATGGCTAATCTTCAATGCACAGCTTGGGAGTATGTATGTTTTCTGCATGTCTGCTACATGCTGTCTACTGAGATAAACCCTTTCATACCATTCATGCAGAAGGTAAGACTGCATGCACACTCATACACAGACACACACACCAAAGGACGGATGAGCCAATATGAGCAATTTATTCAAACTCCCCTGGCAGCTCCCCCACTGTGCTGACTGCTACTTGAATCTAGGTAATATGGTCATTTTTTGAGCTTTATCCCAGTATCCTACAGAGGTATGACAAAAAGTCGATTGTGTATATATATATATATATATATATATATATATATATAGAGAGAGAGAGAGAGAGAGAGATACAACTTAATAGCAAAGGGGCTGTGTTGCTTTTCAAGCATTGCAGCAGTTATACACATAAGACACTTCATATCAAAAAACACAGATGCTTGAACACTTTAAAGTTCATATAAAGTAGCTACACATATGAAAAACAGAAGAACTCACACAATTATAAACTTATTATGGTGACACTGCATGTCGAAATGCTGTATGGCAAAAAAAAACAAAAATGCCAAATCAAATAGATGAATGACAAAATGAAACAAAAAATACAGGAAAAAATAGGCTGAAATAATTCAAAGAAATTAACTTGCTCTTTTTCAAAGCTGAGTTTTAATAACCAAATATTTATGCTGGGGGAAAATTTATAAATGTCCTCCGGATTCTGAAAATTATATTTACCAACCCCTAGATCAAACAAATGTGAAAAAGGTTCACAAATTTAGAGTTGCACAAAAAGAATATTTTGCACCCTTCCCTGTGGCTGTGTGACTTTAAGCATAAAATGTATAAAGAATTGCTCAGGGAATGTTGCTCTGACCTCTTCAAGAACAGCCTCAGATTTACAAGTTGTTATGATAAGTCAACCCTACTTTATTTTCCACAAAACAGGGATTCATGAGTACTAATTCTTGTTATATATCTAATGCGGTATCAGAGCTTATTTTAAGCTAAACTCTCTATCGCTCCATTTTTTTTCCTGAATCCAGAAATGAAGGAGGGAAGATACTCCTTATGTTTGATGTCCACAGACAAGCTAGTCCAGAAAAATTCAAGTCACAAAGGAGAGGAAAGCCCCCAAAAATCTAACGACCAATGTATTAAGACTCCAAATACCATAAAACACTATAAAATTCACCAGCTTAATTTGAAACAGTGATACAAATTAACTAGCTAGTTCAAACACACTTTTGCTAAAGCTTCTTCAGGTTTTTTTAAAAATCCATCATTCATAGAGAGGTAAATACACACAGAGAGAGAATCACATACTGCTCAAGTGTCAAACCTTATTGATTAGACTTCAGTAATGTGATAGACAAAAAGAAAATTAAAACTTAATTGATTATATTGGATTACATAAATATCCATTACTGAGTAATATATTCATTGATTTTTCATATATAAAGTCACTTTACAACAGCTGCTTATATTTTAGTGTAGGTTTTAAGCTGACTGGATGATGTAATCCTTGTCTCATGCCAGCTTTTAGAGCTGTAATCCACCTATACTCCACACATTCAGTTCTATAGCTTCATCTCTCTTACATAACGATATCAACTTAAGTACTATTAACTTAAAAGACATGTTTAGAATCTTACTCCAATATGTGTTTAGATAATGCATTGGTATTTATTTGACATTTTATGTTAAAAAGATTCTCATGGATATGTTCCTTGAGTTTTCTATTTCGCTTGCCCACATTAAATGCAGAGCACACTTGACAAAGTGCTACATATAGAATCACAGACTACATAGCTGTTACATTTATATAATTTACCAGTAACTGGACGTGTAAAATTATTAGTGCATAAAATATTTTTTTTTCAGCATTTTCACTATCCATGTGCAACATTCCCGTTCTTCTGACTAAATCTATTGTTGAATGTAGTGTTCTGCTCATAATAACATAATAATTGGTTTAATTAATGTCCTTCTTTATAACCACAATGAGGACATCCTTCAATAATCTCTGCTGGCTGATGCAATAATTATAGGCTATGGCAGTATGTGATACTTTGAGTGTATATATATATATATATATATATATATATATATATATATATATATTGTTGTAAATCTTAACCTAAAATTCTTAGAATGATTAGACTCTCTATCTGTTAAGGAAAAAAAAGGGCTTAGAATCAGAGGTCTGTGCACCTATGGACAACAGGCATTCATTCCTTAGCTGAGTGTTGTCATATCCACTCTCAGAAAATTCATGTACCAAACAATCTAATTGTTCAAATACTTGTTCATCATTTAGTAATGTAGAGTAGTATATCATCTGTCCCTTGACAATATTTTTAAAAATGTGGAGATGCTTACTAGTTCAATGTAGAAGTATATTCACACCTGTCTCTTTCCTAAATACACTAGTGCATAATTTGCCATCTCACAAATTTCCTATCCTGATGTCCAGAAAGCTAATATTACTAAAAGAGTAGGATATTTTGAATTTTAATAGAAATGTGTGGTACTGCTTAATTATTTTACAATTAGAATCCTGCAATGGAAAAATATATTCAACAAATCTTTTAGAAAAAGAAACTACTATGAAGAATGTTGTCCTTGTTAAAAACATTGTTGTCTTCCCATGTAGCTAGTAGCAAGTGAAAGCGTATGTGAGATAGCAGGTTATTTTGTATCACTGTTTACCATTAAGCTGATTGAATTTTATGGTGTTTGGATCCTTAACATATCAGTCTTCAGATTTGTTTTGGTTTCTTCTCTTGGTGACTTGACCTGTTTCTACATAAGAATGCAAGGCCTTTGCATTGAGCAGCAGTTCAATCCCACAACGAATGATGCCGGAATTCAAGGATAACATATTTGGCTTCACAAATTGGCTAGAAAGTTGGTATCAGTTCATGGGGCATCATATGTCTATTTGCATAGGATGAAATAGTCAACAGAAAAAGACCCCTACCCACTTTTCCAGGAATATCCAGCAACATTCTATTTGTCTTGCCCACATAAAATGCAGTGCACACTTTACAAAAAGCAAGTATGCAGAGACACTCCACTGTGTGTGGGGGTAGACGGTGCGTCATCTCTACAAGGGAACAATGTGTCTGCAATTACATACTGGATAAAACATTTCCTTCCTCCGTAGTGCCTTTCTATGGCACAGAGGACATATGGCAGACATCCCAATATAGCAAACTTGAATTTGGATAATATCTCAGTAACGCTGTGGAATGCAAAGAGACTAAACAACAAAATCTCCAAACTTTAGATTCCTGACTCTTCAAGACATCAATGTTTGTGCAGTTACAGAAACATATTTCCACTGTAGAGGTAATGCTCCCTATATGCCAGGTCTCAATATCAATCATACATCAACATCCTAGATGCAGCAGGTTAACTGGATATCCTCCGAACTGCCTGAAGGTGTGTATGGTATGGCACTGCATGAGGGCAGATGTTTGTGTGAGACATGTAACTGACATCCTATACATGATTTTGTTTTACTGCATTGTGTCCTCTCTGTGTTAATAAGGTCTCAGTTTAAGTGAAAATAAGAGGGTAAAGAAATAAATAATGCAAGCAGCTGGTTACATTTGTTGTAGTTGTACAGAATTGCAGAATTATAAAGCTTTGTCCTTGAGGAAGTGGCCTGCCTTTACAACTACAATAATGTTCTTACCTACACATCCCGAAGTGGCTACATCTGTGAAAGTGTCCTTTCCAAACTTCGACTGGAATCCTTGCTGACATGTGCATGTGTAACTTCCTTCTGGATTGATACATACTGAAAAATTACCACAGATTCCTGTTGTATTACACTCATCAACATCTGCATTTTCAAGAAAAAAATCAGTTTATAAAACATGAAAATTCAAAATGAAAATGTTTCTCACCAAGACATCTTAAGTTATTATGTCAATACTTTACACAGAAAGAAAAATAATACTTTACCATACTCTTCAATTAACAAAAGGTGCTTGCATGTACACCAAAGAAATAGAACATGTTTTTTTTGTAATCATGCCTGGGGACCATTAAGCACCTACCTCTCTATCTTTTTCCAAAATGCTCCTGGTTATTGCACTACACATCCACCCATTGCGGGTCTCAGATTCTCCACTGTAAGATAGGCTAATGGTAGGTCACTGGAGTTGGCATGGCCATGTTGAGTGAATGTTTTCTCTTGATTTACATGTTCATAAGTGAATACTAGAATAACTGCTCCAAAGAACCATTTTAAGCCAAGTGAAGAACCCATTGTCAAACCCTACACTTTATGTCTATGAGGTAAAGACCCTAACCTCATTATGCCAAACCTAACCCTGCAGCAGCCTAGCATGCCTCAATAATGACTGAATGTTTTTTGTACGTCTCACACATGGCTAATCTGCAATGCACAGCTTGGAGAGCATGTATGTCTCTCTGCATCTCTGGTACATGCTGCCTACTGAGATACATAAACCCTTTCATGCCATTCATGCAGAAGGTAAGACTGCATGCACACTTACACAAAGACACACACACCATAGGAGGGATGTGCCAGTATCTGTCATTTATTCAAACTCCCCTGTCAGCTACTCCACTGTTCTGACTGCTACTTGAACTGAAGTATTTAGATGAGCTTTATCACTCTATCCTACAGAGGTATGACACACACCACATAGAGAGAGAGATACAATTTAATAGCTAAGGGGCTGTGTTGCTTTTCAACCACTGCAGCAGTTATACACAACACAAGGCATAAGACCCTACATAGTAAAAAACAGAGATGCTTGAACACTTTGAAGTTCATATAAAATAGCTACAAATATGAAAAACTAAAGAATTCATACAATTATAAACTTATTATGTCCACACTGTCTGTCCAATTGCTGCATGGCCACAAGCAAAAATGCCAAATCAAATAGCTGAATGAAAAAATGAAACAACAAATACAGGGAAAAACATGCTGAAATAATTTGTAGAAATTACTTTGCTGCTTTTTCACAGCTGGGGAAATGCTCTGCACCCTCATGTGTTGGAAGTAGAATATGTCCTCCGGATTGAGACAATTACATTTTCAACACTTAGGTCAAACAAATGTGAAATAGGTTCACAAACTTAGAGTTGTGGAAAAAAAATAT